>NC_089582.1:67552935-67852935 GCF_019320115.1 Miscanthus floridulus | reverse complement strand
TACTAGCCACCATGCTTTCAGCTATGTGAGCTTGATTCTCTAGCATAGCTAGGCATTAATTGTCCATGGCTCTTCGCTCCACACAAATTCTTAGGCTAGGGCACTCTACACTTCTCTTTAGACTTTGATGCACTGCTAGTCTGTCCATGAAGCCAGGTGCATCGAGTCAAGTACTTGCTGCTGGGTAGTATCTTGAGTCTTTGTATCTTGTAATAGACGACTAGGCCATGCACTTGTAACACATAAACTGTCCAAATATGTAATCAAAGTGTTGAAAATCTTCTTAGTTTAAAAATGGTGCTGATTGCTACTGTTCTATAATTGTGCCAACTGATTGTCTGATTAAATCGATAAAACCAATTAGGTCCAGAAGAATTCTGAGTACTCTGACATGTCTTTATAGTACAGCTGAGTGACTTGCTTCAAACAACTAACACGAGGTTTGACCAGAGCATAGAATGTGGACTGTCACAAGGCCAAGAGGCGGTTAGTGAGAACACCATCACATATGTTAATTGTTCTGTTTAATTGATGAGATGCCTATTGGGATGGTAACGTAACAAATGTGACACTGATATGAGCCTAAGGGGCTCCTTAGCAATAGAGATACCGCTTCATAAATCAATTATAAATAAACTCTGTTAGGTAAAACTTGTTATCAAATCTTGCCACTCACACTTTCCATCTATTCCTTGTGCCGCCACCGAGTAAGAGGCCAAACCCTTACCACGTTGCCATCGTTGAATGTTAAAGAAGTGTCTGAACACCATCCACTCGAAGAGACTTAGCAAGAATGAGAAGCACAAGTAGAAGCGAGAAAGGATGCCGAAGCCAATCTTCAAGAACTCGCCACTGGATTCGTTGGCTTGGAAGGAGCCAACCATGATGGAGGAGTGAAAGGTCCTAATGGCTAGAGGAGGTGAATAGCCTATAAAAATTTCTACAACAACACTAAGCAAAGTGGTTAGACAAATATGAGGCAAAGCAATTCTTGCGTTAGCCTACCAAAAAAATGCAAGCCACCTACCATAATTTTAGTTACTATAGTCTCTAAGCACACAAAGGGCTATGCCACTACCACTAAGTTAGTGAGCCCTCAAAGACTAACTAAGAGCCTCACTAACCACTAAACCCAACACAAGCTAGCTCTCAAAACTAATTACTCTAAAGAGGTTAGCTACACTAGGAATGTAAGTACATGAGCAAAGTAGTGAAATTATACCGCCGTGGCAAGAGACAATCAATCAAGCATAATGAAATCCAATGAAATCCTTAGAGACAATGATGACACAAGATTTTTTAATGAGATTCACTTGCTTGCTGGCAAGCTAGTTCTCGTTGTGGCGATTCACTCACCTAGAGGTTCATGCGCCAATAGGCATCACACGCCTAACCCATAATCAGGTGCCGCACAACCAACATAAATAAGGATCACACAAGCCATGAGCAATCCACTAGAGTACCTTTTGGCTCTCCACCAGAGAAAGGTCAAGAACCCCTCATAATCACCATGATTAGAGCTGGAGACAAGCACCTTCCTTGGCTCAATGATCCTCGCTGCACCAAGCCATCTAGGTGGCGGCAACCACCAAGAGAAACAGGAGAATCCCGCAATAAAACACAATCACCAGGTGCCTCTAGATGCAACCACTCAAGCAATGCACTTGGATTCACTCCTAATCTCACAAAGATGATGAATCAATGATGGAGATGAGTGAGAAGGCTTTGGTTTAGCTCACTATATTGCTATGTCAATGCAAATAGGCAAGGGAGTGAGCTAGAGTCGGCTAAACACCTTATATAGGCGTCCCCTTGAAATAGAGTCATTGGGCTCTTACTACACTAAATCTCAGGGAGACCAGACACTCTGGTCAGGTTGACCGGACGCAGGACCATAGCGTCTGCTCCTTGGATCTGCGCCATGTGTCCCTACCTTTGATTTTCCACTGTGTGATCCCAACGATCGAATTCAGCCATGCAAAGGCTTAAGTGGTGATCGTACGCCACACGTGATGACCGGACATGCCACCTCTATGTCAGGTCCACATAACCCCATGCGCCACCTGTTAGCGACTGAACGCACTAGTCCTTTCTCCTAACGTCAAGCTGAGCCACATCAGATCAACTCTAGAGAGGTTCTAGAGCACCAAAACCGTGACCGGACGCGCCCTCTTACCCGTGATCGGATGCTCGATAGAGTCCGGTCCTCCTTTGCTTCTCATAGATGCTTGTGTCAGTGTATGTTAGCCCTGACCAGATGTAGGCCCAACGCGTCTAGTCACTTTCATTGTGTAGCATCCGGTCATAGGCCAGACCAAGCCTGAGCGCACCAACTCCCCTAAAATTGACCTGACTCACTCACACAGAGTCCAGTCAGTTTGTGACCAGCTTTCGATTAGTGCAAAATAGCACCTCCTCTTCGCCAACTTCTTCACCCTTGCTCAAATGTGCTAACCACCAAGTGTTTCACCTTATGCACGTGTGTTAGCATGTTTTCACAAACATTTTCAAGGGTGTTAGCACTCCACTAGATCTAAATGCATATGCAATGAGTTAGAACATCTAGTGGCACTTTGATAACTGCATTTCCGTTGAGTTTCACCCCACTTAATAGTATGACTATCTATCCTAAATTTGATCACACCCACTAGGTGTCTTCATCACCAAAACAAAATGGCCCAATGGATTTCACTTTTGCCTTGAGCCCATTTTGTTTTTTTCTTTCTTCTTTTCCATTCCTGAGCACTTGATCATCTTCATGGACTCACCACCATCATCCTCATCATGATCATCTCAATTTGCTCCATCACTTGGAATGTACTTAACCTATCTCATATTTACTTAGAGCACATAGGTTAGTACCTAGTGATGAGGACATGACACCCATGCATACGACCATGTTTGGCACATGTTATGGAGGGGTAGGAGGCCAGCAAGGATGTCCAAGTCAAGAAAGAGGCCCAAGCCTAATTCAGTTCGAGTCCCCAAGGTGGAGGCCCAAAGCAACTCAAGTTCGAGCCCGTCTCGGAGTCCAGGAGCAGCACGTACTAAAAACGACGCCCAAGTCGCATACGGTGTCCGTTTTGGGCATTATTTATATGGATGGAAAGATAATTTCATGGAGCTTCCAATGGAGCTGGTCCCACATTAAAATTCAATGGGAGTCAACGGAAATCATTAAAACAAGTGGACATCCAATAGAATGATTTCGAGTCTGCCTTGGCCTTCAGGACCAGTCTGCCTTAAACTAGTCACCCAGGACGCATCCGAACTCCGTTTTCGACGATCCACATATGGTTGGAAAGATAATTTGTTAAGGAAGCCAATACAAGTAGTATCACATCAAAATCCCTTCAGAATCAATAGGAATCATCAAAACAAATCAGCATCCAGAATCTGCTAGGGTGCTGTGAAACCGTCTTTTGGTCCGTTGGACCGTGTATCGTGTTTGGGCCTATTATGGGGCGCATCTAGGGTAGGCGATGACCCTAATACCTTTATAATCATATGCTGCCATTGTCATTAGGGTTCAGGTTTTGCTTAGATTAATCTGTCAAGAACAGTTTCGCCGTTCATCGGTTTGTGAGACCCCAACTTCATGAGATTAATCATTCATCTATAATTTGGTTATGTTCTTTCTTGTTCTTGCTTGTGTTCTTCATTCCACAGACAGAGATTAGCCTTCTTGGTGAGGTCAACCTAGTCCGTGACTTGGTTGATAACCAGAGGAGCTGTGGTGCTAAGATTGTAGGGTTCGATCTTTCGATCTAAAGCCGGATCGGTGTGTCATTCTCTACCACAACGATAGTTACCTCTACCTGACGGAAGATCGGGATCCCCGTCCCCATTAAGTGGTATCAGAGCTTTAGGTATTACCATCAAGTTTATCATTACCCCAGTTTTGTTTTGTCTTTGTCCTATAAATCTAGAAAATTGCCCCATAAAAATATTTGTGTTAATCTTTGTTTTCTCCCTATCCTATCACCCGTTGTGCCGTTGCAATATTTTAATTTCAGTTTGCTTTATTGAACGGTCGTCCCTGCGTGTCTCATGTTCATTGGTTTATTTGAGTCTTGATCTAGTATCCTTGTTGTCGTGTGAATCTAATCATCGGGTAGTTGTGCATCTGTTTTACGCAAAGTGCAGACAGTGAATTTGCATCTGCTAATCCATGTCAGAGAAGGAAGGAGAGAGTTGTATTTGAGTAATAAAATATTTTGGTTTCCTTTCAAAGTGCTAGAAAGGCAAAAGGTCAATCCTTTTTTATTGTGTCCTCTGAACGTGTTGTTGCCTTGCTAGTTTGCGCCAAACAAAACTTATTGTGCTATGTTGTGGTTTGCTCCTAGTGCATCAAGTGACATCTTTTGTTTCCATAAAAATTAGTCATTTTCTCTCCTTGTCATTGAGAGCCCAAGAATTTTCTTTGATCGACCACATAGAACTGAGTGGTTTTGAGTTGTGCTGCTCGTGCATCTATAACTCTATCAGCCTAGCTTTGAGCATATCAAGTTGTGTGTTCAAATAATTTGTATTACAGCGTTCTTCTGAGAAACAAAAGAAAGGAAAGGAAAAGGCAGAAGGTGCACAAAAAAGAAAAAGAGAAAAAAAGCCGCACCAAAGAAAAAGAAAGAACAATAAAAAAGTGGAAAAAAGTGAAGAAAAATTTAGAAGTGCTTGCATTCTTTTGAGTCATTGTGCTGAGTTGTATTGTAGCTTGCTTGAACTAGGTCCAGGACGAGTTTAGGTCGGCGACATAGACTAGCTTGGGACTACTTTTCAATCTTGTAATTTCTGAATTAAATTATCGTTATTCCTTGCTACCATATTTTAAGCCTCCCAAGCTCCACATATATACTTCAGATCAGTATAGAAAAAGGGCTTTGCAATCTCGGTACCACTACCTCACAAGTATCACGAACCAGCCGCCAGTTGTACCGCCCACTGTTTGCGTTGGTAAGAACTTTGTAAGAGATTGGTAAGAAGCTTCCACTTGCTGTGAAAAGTGACACCACTACAACTACGTAGTCATTTGATAGGGATAATACTTTTGTGTTATCTTTTGTTGTCTTCTAACAATGACAGGTTATTCGTATCCACCGACTTATGATGGTATAGGTGCTGATGCATACATGGAGTGGGAAATTGCCATAGATAACATATTTGCTACTCGCTTTATATGTCCAAAGAGGAAGGCAAAAAATGTAGCTAGTGTTTTGCGACATTCTGCTTTATCTTGGTGGGAGTCTTTAGATCCTTCTGATAAACCTCAAACTTGGAATGATATGAAACTCTTTATGTGAGAAACCTTTGTTAATACACCTCCAGTTTTGACTTCATATGCTGAGGTGCACCATTTAGAGGAAGAGTCTGTTGTTATTCCTCTTGCTATGACTAACCTTCTACAGGATAATGTCTATAAGTGAGAGGATGACATGGAAGAAAATGAGGAGCTCACAACCTCATATGCAAATTTAGAATCATCACTTCACAATGCACCTATTACTCCTGCTAAGAACACAGGTAATGCCCATGGTGCAGGTGAGAAATGTTTTAATGTACTAAATTTTTCCACAAACCATGCTATCATAGAGCAATTGTTAGTGGAACCGTCTCTTGATTTATCTCTGTCCCATGATAATCTGCTTGAAGTTCCTTGTGATAAAGATGAATTGGTTGATGATGCTTCAGTTTTACATGTTTTGGAACTAGTCACTTGTGCTGAAAATAAACATGTTATTCATATTGCTACTAAAACTGATGAGTTCAAACTATTGTCTTCTTTACATACTTTGGGTTATATTGAATTTGATGTTTTGTGTAACCTAGATTATTTGGAGGAGAGCCTTTTTAAATATGCTGATTTGCCTTAGTTTTCTAAACACACATATCATGTTATTGGCAGATATAACAACAAGGGATAATATATGACACATAGAGTATACATTCATAATAATATGAATTCTCCTTTTGATGTACAAGATTATGATCATTTAGAGGGCAGCCATAATAATACAAACATTTTCTCATGTTCCTTAAAGAAACAAGTTAACTTCCAAGAAGGGGAGCATTGTTGGTTGCTACCTATGTCTGCTTGAGCATCTATTCCTGCATTGTCTTTGGTTAGTTCTAATCTTTTGCAGGATAGTGTTGACATACATCGTGTGCATTCGGATCATGGAGTCTACATGCTTGCTCAAATTTTTATACGAGATGACATGCTAGAAACTTAGAAACATGGTCACGTTCTTTCTCACAATTATTTTAGTTTCCTTTGTCCTCACAACCCCGTTCTCCTTTATGTTGTGCAGGATCAGTTTCAAGCACAATCGACGCCGAGGACGGCTTTTCATCAAGAAGGGGAGGATGATGAGGACATGACACCCATGCATATGACCATGTTTGGCGCATGGTATAGAGGGGTAGGAGGCCATCAAGGGTGTCCAAGTCAAGAAGGAGGCTCGAGGCTAATTTGGTTCGAGTCCCTGAGGTGGAGGCCCAAAGCAACTCAAGTTCGAGCGCGTCTCGGAGTCCAGGAGAAGCATGTACTAAAAATGACGCCCAGGTCGCATATGGTGTCTGTTTTGGGCATTCTTTATATGGATGGAAAGATAATTTCATGGAGCTTCCAATGGAATCAGTCCGACCTTAAAATTCAATGGGAGTCAACAGGAATCATCAAAACAAGTGGATGTCCAACAGAATGATTTCTAGTCTACCTCGGCCTTCTGGACCAGTCTGCTTTAAACTGGTCACCCAGGATGCATCTAGACTCTGTTTTCGATGATCCACATATGATTGGAAAGCTAATTTGATAAGGAAGCCAATCCAAGTGATCTCACATCAAAATCCCTTCAGAATCAACAGGAATCGTCAAAACAAGTCAGCATCCAGAATCTGCCAGGGTGCTGCGACACTGTCTTTTTGTCCGTTAGACCGTGTATCATGTTTGGGCCCATTAGGGGGCACATCTAGGGTAGGTGACAACCCTAAGAACTTTATAATCATACGCTGCCACCATCATTAGGGTTTGGGTTTTGCTTAGATTAATCTGTCAAGAATAGTGTTGTCGTTCATCGGTTTGTGAGACCCCAACTTCATGAGATTAATCATTCATCTATAATTTGGTTATGTTCTTTCTTGTTCTTGCTTGTGTTCTTCGTTGCGTAGGTAGGGATTAGCCTTCTTGGTGAGGTCAACCTGGTCCGTGACATGGTTGATAACCAGAGGAGCTATGGTGCTAAGATTGCAGGGTTCGATCTTTCGATCTGAAGCCAGATCGGTGTGTCATTCTCCGTCACAACGATAGTTACCTCTACCTGACGGAAGATCAGGATCCCCGTCCCCATTACCTAGGGTTTCATCAATTCACCAAAACCAAACTAGAGCTTTCAGTCTCCCCCTTATGATAACCCTTTCACAAAGATATGAATTGAAATCTATTTGAATTCATGTTGCTTGCCCAAGCATATTTACCATGTGTAAAAGGATATGAACAAGTTTCATGAACCCGACTTGGTAGCATTGGCTCCCCCTACATATGTGCTAAGAGTTTGGATTGAAGCTTGCACATATGCATGGATTAGAGTTGTGGGTGAGTAATGTCTACCAAATGATGCTATGGGTATAAGGGATGGACCTTTGAAGCGTGATACCAATCGGAGGGCACCAAATATACCATCCTTAGCACCATTGCTAGTTAGATACCTCTTGGAATTACTTGCAAAACACAAACACTAGATACCTCATGAGATCAACATTATATGCAAGGCTCTAGTACCACTTGTGAAAGTAAAGTAGGGCATATCTAACTATCATCCTATGCATGCTAGTTTTTCATTTCATCATTCAAACCTACAACTAGCATACACCACACACATGGAATTTTAATTAAAAACTTGTGCCTTGAAAGCATACATATGAAATGCAAATTCAAATGCAACATACAAGTTTATGACTATTAGTGTTTCAGATCACCGGCTAGTAAATTTCTAGTTTGCATGTCTGCCCTGGATGGTGTGCTCGGAGGACATAAGGATTATACTGGTTTGAGCAGAATGTCCCTACATCCAGTGTGCTACTGCTCGTGTTACCGGCACTATCTATAGAAGGGGTTACAAATGGGCGAGAGAGGGAGTGAATCCTAGGTCTCTGGTGGAAGGATTGAAAAATGCTAAGAGTTTTTTTAGCTGCTCAGCCATGTGCTCATGCCTATGTCCCTCATGTTGTGTTGCGTTGTGTTCCCCCTTTTATAGAAGAAGGGGAAGATGCAAGTTACATCAGAAAAAGAGAAGAGAGAGAGAAAGAGGGAGAGAATTGAGGAGAAGAAGCCCTCTAGGACCGCCACATCCTTCTTCTCCTTCATGCGGATTCCACCGATGCTATAGATGGTGATGGGGATGGCTCCACATCAGGCTCCTGTTCACCACTGGTGCTATGCCTCGATGTCATCAGCTGGTCATAGAATTCCATCCCATCCTAGTGGATGGCATGGTGAACCAACGTGCCTATCAGTGGTCGTACGGGGATTAGGCAGCACAGCGCACACACACCCATCACTGTTGGTGATGCAAACCCTCGGGCATGGCCTGTTGTGGCCATGGGCCATGTCAAGGCATGCCCGCACCCCTTCTAGTGTCAGAGGCTTGATCTAGGCCCACACACTTGGACCCATAGTGGTTGGGGGTGGTACGGACCCCGCCGGGCGAGGCAGAGCCCACGCCCGAGGGGTCGGGTGAGACGACTCCCGTAGCCTTGGGGTTCGGCGACACGGGGCCCATGCCCGAGGGGTTTAGCGAGGTGGAAACTGTCCCTTCAGGGTCAGTCGAGACTGAATTACGTCCTTGTTTATCTAATCAAGTTGTCATTCGCGGTCCTCAGATCCCTTCTTTAGGTATACCTAATACTTATACCCGACAGTAGCCCCCGAGCCTACGGGGGAGTAGGATACTCCTTCATAGGCTTTTTTGGATGGAGGGACTTCTAGGGCTTTGATCTTCTACTGCCCATAGGATGCCTTGGTGGGTTATGATCCCTTTCTGCTATGACCGGACTTCTTTCAAGGGTGTGTAGCTGTGGGATTTCTTTGGGGACCAGAGAGGATTTTCCTTAATTCTGGCCCCTCTTAGGACCCGATCGATCCGCCATTGTCACATGACCGCATATTCGGTCTTTTCATGAGTCCAATTCCCCCAAGACCCCACATGTTGCTGGGGTCCGATCGAGGGGTCGCCTCATCTTGTAATCATTCTCCCTTAAGCATTTTTAACAAAACAAAGGGGTTGAACCCTACCATGTTTTCCTTAGTGGAGGAACCATGGTACTTGGTTAGTTGTTAATGGGCTGGTTCGAGTGGGGCCTAGTGTCCTGTTCATGGGGGTCGAGCATGGGTCAGCTAGTGACTGACTCTAGATTCCTGATGGCCAGTCCATATAGTTCTTGGATCCATTCATCCAGTCCCAAAGGCTCACTGCCTTTCTTCAAGGAAAAACCATGGATAGCACATTGGCCAAGACTTGAACATGGGCCGTGATGCCCGTAGTGCTCGTGCACTTGGGTACTGGCCACTAATGGGCCCATCCTTTTCCACCCCTTGCTCTAAAGGTGCCCTAGAGCGGTTGTGAACCCGACGGTGGGCCAACCTTCAAACTCATGGGTCATAATGGGCCGTGCGAACATTTTTAGCCCCGTATCCCTTCCTGACCTGCATTAGTTCTTGGTTGTCTTCACTTTCCATGGAATCATGGTACCGCTTCGACATCACCAACGCATGCATGGAGGGCCTCGTCAAGCACGGTCTTCTTTGTGGGAGGACTAATGTGATGGAGTAGCTAGATCGTCTCCTTCACACCCTTCCAGAAGCGCAGGCTTGTGATCATCCCTCATCCGTTCTTTTGGGGGTTGTTGCACCACTACCAAATCGAGCTACAACAACTCAACCCCAATAGGATTTAGCATATCATGGCCTTCATCATGATGTGTGAGGGGTACCTAGGGATTGAGCTGCACTTTGAGTTGTGGAGGTACTTCTTTGTCATCTCCCTGCATAGGAAGAAGGATAGAGCTAGGGAAATCCCAGTGCCAATGGGATGCATGGGCATCCACCTCTAGGGTAGTGGGCGGCCGAGTACATGCCCTGCTAGCTATCTAGATCCAACAAGGGGTGGCACGCATAGTGGTTCTACTCGAAGAACTTCCCCGCCGCCCCCTTGCCAAACTTCATCGGGCGCTTGATTGAAGAGGTGCCACTGACATGGCCATCGGGGCCACCCGACAAGGAAAAGAAGAGGATGCATGACATCTTTGAGGCCATCGCATCCCTAAGGAGTCACGACCATCATTGGGTTGGCATCATTAGAGCAAACCACACAAGGAGGGTGGCACCGGTGATGGTGTGCACCCTCCCATTGTTCAGGATGATGCCAGTTGTGGAACTCAACGGGACGATGCTCGCCCAGGGGCCGCTTCATAACAGTGAGATTACATAGTGCATCAAGAAGGTGATGGATGAGTCTGATGCTGTGTTCCCAATCTTGGGACATCCCGTGATGCGGTCAGAGCAGGGCTTTATCGAGCTACCAGTGGATTTGGGCTTTCAGGCCCCTATCGTGTTGATACCGGAGCACGTGGCTATGAGGGTAGCAAACCATGACATAGATGAGTGGAGGTAGAAGGATAAGGACAACGAGGAGAAGAAATGGTGGGTGAAGGAGCGGGTGAAGCTATAGCGAGGGAAGCGGCGCCAAGTCCCATCGGAGCAGGAAGATGAGGAAGAAGAAGAGGAAGAGGAGGACGATGGCTCTAGGTCACCCATCCCATTGGATGATCTGGCTAGCAGGGACGAGGACCCGCCTTCACCATAGGCGACGTCCTTCTTGTGGCATCTCTTCGAGTAAGAGGGGGAGGACACACCCCTAGAGACGAAGAGAGTGAGCCGCCCCGCTCCATCTAGGCCTTCTACAGTGCCCCTAGAGCCGAGGGGAGCTAGCGGCTCCACCTCATCTGAGCCTCCCGAGTAAAGGGAGGGCTCGTATCTAGGGTCGGGTGGGACGGCCTAGAAATGTCGGCACCCGGTGACATCAAGGTAGGTTGAGAATTTTTTGTCCTTTTGTTTCTAACAAATTTTTTGCCTTGATCTAACCACAGCGCCTTTCGTAGCGTTGGAGGATGCAGGACCCTCCTGACGCTAGCACCAAAAAAGACTCTCACCCTTTGGTGGGCGCACTAGGACTTGTTTGGTGCCATGCCGGAGGCTAGCAGGAGCATTGCCGGGGCAACCACGAGGTCCACCAGAGAGGCATAGTCGATGGCCGTGTCTACGAGAGGGTAGGCAGTGGAGGACACATCTGGGGCGCCTGTGGTGGGTGCGGCACAACCAGGCGTAGTCGTGACATCACAGGTGGAGATGGGGTGGCTAGAGCCATCATCCATGTAGGCGGGCATGTCTATGGTGGGGTAGATGGAGGAGGTCACACCCATGGCATCCACAGCCGACATGGCGCGGCCGGGAGTTGCCGCGATGTCGTCGGTGGAGACGGCTTAGCCAGGGTCATCGTCCATGCAAATGGCCGCACTCATGGCAGGGTGGATAGAAGAGGTCGCGCCTGGTGCATCCTTTTTGAGTGTGGCAGTGGGACAGGCCTCCTCGTCTATGTCACCCATCCCCTCTACTACTGGGGGGCCCATCCTGGAGGAGTTGCTACCACGAGAGGGATTGGCATAGCCTAGGGTCAGCGCTGAGGTGTCCTGGTCTCTGGTCTAGTTCGTTGGTGACCCGCACACCTAGGGAGGACCCTAGATCTAATGGGCCGACCGGCAAAACCTAGGGCAACGCTATTCACCCTTGATGACGACGTAGAGGAGAGGGAGTGGGGGAGTGTTCACTTAGGGGTTAGGATCGTGGTCAATGCCCTAACCATCGTGTTGAACTCGTTGTAGGACATCATCGTGCCGGTTGGCTAGGTACGTCATGTCTGTGTCTCTGACCTTCGTCTCTCACCTTTGCGCCTCTTAACTTGTGTCCTCTCCGCAGTCTCTCATGGACCGCAGCCGGGAGAAGTCCCTGTTCTTTCATTATGAGAACAATGTTTGGGACCGCCTCACTGAAGAGAAGTGGCGGCATGAGGAACTAGAAACATAGCGCACTGTCGCCTATTCGGAGGTGGCTGAGCTCACCCCCATCCACCAGGAGTTGGCCGATCTTCATATCAAGGAAGCAGAGGCTCGCACTAATGCCCAAGAGGCTGAGGAGAAGCTTGTGGCCCTACTTGAGAGGATGTGCGTGGATGAGGTGGAGGCCAAGCAGCTATGGAAGGAGCGGGATGACCTACTCCAAACCATAGAGGGGTTCCACATGGAGCGCAACCTAGCTCATCAGGAGCGTGCCAACGCCCAGCAGTGGATCTACCTCCTCGAGGGCGAGCTCTAGGGAGAAAAGGACCTGAAGGTTGTGGCAGAAGCAATGACCACTAAACTCACCATGGAGGTCAGTCAGCACTAGGAGCAGATCTAGAACCTAGAGGCCGAGGTGACCCGACGACGTGATGAGGCGTGCAAGCTCCCTGGAACCCGTGGTGAGTCCTTTGATGTGGTTGTCATGTGACTTAGATAGGACTTGATGGTAGGCTCATGGCAGAGTGATGAAGAGCCGCAGCCTAGAGAAGGAGCTCGGTGAGGTGAAGGCCACCCTTCTAAAGGAGAGCGAAGAGCATGATGCCCTGCGCGTCGCTGTCTAGCTGGTCTGTAGCGACCTCGAGCTAGCCCTAGTGCAGGAGACTAGCTCACTCATGGTTTGCATCATCTAGATCATAGATCAGGCGCATGACATTACGAGGGGCGTGTGCCGCTTTGGCATCAATTGGTCATTCACGATCGCTCGCTCTCACTATAAGAACATTGATCTAGCGAAGATGAGCCAAGGCTTCGCGCTCGGCTACTCTAACGCCAAGTTGGATTACATTGAGAAGGAGGTGGCCCCTATGGCATAGGACTTATCTACCAAGATAGAGGATGAGATCACCCCCCCAAAAAATTAGTTAGTTAGATAAATGAAGTGGTGGTCTTGTAATAAATGAACAAGTTTTAGTTCTTTTGTTTAGGTCAAACAAACTTTTGGGTACTTTTTTCTTTTTGTGTTATAAAAAGTTACTACATTCTGATCCTTTTCCATTGTTTAGGCTACAACGCTTAAGGCACAGGCGAAAGAACCCTAATCATGCTGGTGAACAAGAACATCGTAGCTGCTAGGGCGTAGGTTCCTTGCAATCCGACCAACTTTACTCAGTGTTCGTTTCCACAGCTCTCACTTTTAGATCTTAACATGAGAAGGGGTTAGGCATAGCAATTGTTTTTGAAAAGGTATGCTCTTATCAGCCCCTAAGTGAGGCCTGGCCCTATGCCATTGCTGGGGTCAGTGTTACTAAGGATCGAGGACGAGATAGCAAAAAAGAAAGCATTTTTGTATTTTAGAAACACTGTTCTTAGTTTTCATGGGTACATGCATATGCTAAGGGTAAAAATGATGTAGCTGCTCGATGTTCCTTGCATTGACGAAGACCTTGTCGTCGATGTTCTTGAGCTAGTAGGTGCTAGGTCGGAGCACTTCTGTGAAGACGTATGGTCCCTCCCATGGCGGAGAGAGCTTGTGATGGTTTTTGTTGCCCTGGACAAGGAGGAGTACCAAGTCCCCGATGTTGAAGGCCCGATCCCACACCCAACGGCTATGGTACCAGAGGAATGCCTGCTGGTACTTAGCTGAGTGGAGGAGGGCAATGTCGTGCGCCTCGTTGAGCTAATCCATGGCATCCTTGAGGGATGCCTCGGCTCCCTGCTCATTGTACGCCCTAACCCTCGATGCTCCATAGTCAAGGTCGGTCGGGAGGATAGCCTTAGAACCATAGACCATGAAGAAGGGTGTGTAGCTAGTGGCCTGGCTAGGGGTTGTCCTTAGGCTCTAGAGCACTGTGGAGAGCTCTGTGACCCATCGTCCACCAAACTTGTTCAACTGGTTGAAGATCCTAGGCTTGAGGCCTTGTAGGACCATGCCGTTCATGGGCTCGACCTATCTGTTCCTACAAGGGTGTGCCACGGCGGGCCAATCAATGTGGATGTGGTATTCATCGCATAATCGGAGGAACTTTTCCTAGTGAATTGTGTACCATTGTCCGTGATAATGGAGTTCGGGACTCCAAAGCAATGGACGATGTCAAGGAAGAACAACACGGCTTGCTCGGACTTGATCATGGAGATTAGTCAAGCCTCTATCCACTTTTGTAAACTTGTCTATGGTGATAAGCAAGTGTGTATAGCCCCTAGGTCTAACCATATCAAGCCCCTAGACCATGAACGACCATGTGATGGGGATCGCTTGGAGAGCTTGGGTCGGTAGGTGGGTCTGCCGAGTGTTGCATTGACACCCTTTGTAGGTGCACACAATCTATTCAGTGTTGGCTACTATGATCGGCTAGTAGAAGCCCTATTGGAACACATTTCTAACTAAGGTCCTAGGTGCAGCATGGTGCCCATAGACCCCACTATGGATATCTCTCAGCAACTACTTCCCTTGTTCGATGGGGATGCAGCATTGTAGGATCCTGGTGTGGCTTCGCTTGTAATGCTCCCCCTTAATAACAATGAAGGACTTGGCACGACGTGCGAGCCACTAAGCCTCTATTTTGTCCATTGGTAGCACCTCATGGAGGAGGTAATTGAGGTAAGGCATCCTCCAGTCAGTGAGAGGGTTGGGCTCTGCCACTGGGTCTACATCAAGCTCCATGACCTCAAGGTTAGGGGAGCTGAGGGTTGGTCAGCCCCTGAGCCTAGGGTCGACGGCTAGTCACTAGTTCATTCTAGCTCCTTGTAGTAGACCGAGGGCTTGTACTGGTCACTAGCAAAAATGCCCGTCGGCACCGGCTACCGATTAGACGCCATCTTTGCCAGCGCATCGGCTGCTTCATTAAGCTGCCTCAGGATGTGATTGATCTTGAGACCATCAAACTTGTCATCCAGCTAGTGGACCTCTTGGCAATACACAACCATCTTGGCATTGTGGTAGCTTGACTCCTTCATGACCTGGTCGATGACTAGCTAGGAGTCGCCCAAGACGTCGAGCCGTCGGATGCCTAGCTCAACAGCAATACGTAGGCCATTAATGAGTGCCTCATATTCAGCCACATTGTTGGAGATAGAGAAGTGGATGCAGACCATGTACTTCATGCGCACTCTGAGGGGTGAAACAAAGACCAGCCCCATGCTGGCCCCCTTCTACATCAGCGACCCATCAAAGTACATCATCCATTACTCCTAGCCGATGACAGCTGATGGCATTTGGATCTCGGTCCATTTTGCCACAAAGCCAGAGAGGACTTGGGATTGATGGCCGTTTGAGGGGCGTACGAAATACCCTGACCCATCAACTTGAGTGCCCACTTCATAATCCTTCCTATGGCATCTTAGTTTTGGACAACC
Organism: Miscanthus floridulus; assembly: GCF_019320115.1. Lineage (NCBI taxonomy): Eukaryota > Viridiplantae > Streptophyta > Magnoliopsida > Poales > Poaceae > Miscanthus > Miscanthus floridulus. Next base: position 67,837,473 of record NC_089582.1, on the reverse strand, counting down.
TCGAACTCATAGGGGTGTTGGAAGGAGGTGCTGACGGTGATGACCCCACATGGACCTAGCATCTTTAACTTCAGATAGGTGTAGTTGGGGATGGCCATGAACTTCGTGTAGCATGGACATCCTAGGATGGCATGGTAGGTCCTATGGAATCCGACCACAACAAAGGTAGTGGTCTCCATCCTATAATTGGTCAGATTCCCAAAGGTGACGGGCAGATCAATCTGTCTGAGCAGCACGGCCTACTTTCTAGGCATGGTGCTGTGGAAAGGCACCTCGGTTGGCCAGATGCACAATCGGTCGATTCCCATGGCGTCGAGCATCTCACCATACATGATGTTGAGGCCGCTGCCTCCATCCATCAACACCTTGGTGAGCCACTTCATGTCGATGATTGGGTCAACCATGAGCAGGTATCTTCCTAGCTATGGGATGCTTTGTGGGTGGTTGGTCTGATCAAAGGCATCTTCGGCTCAGCCGCATAGAACTCATGGTGCATAAGCTTCTGGCGGCGCTTGGAGTCATAGGCCACTAACCCCCAAAGATCATTAGGTAGCCATCCAGCATCGAAAAGTTGTTGTCCTTCCCCTCGACATCATCTACCACTAGCTTGAGCTCCTTCCTATGCTCTCCCTTATTGCAGCCACCGGATAGGAACCACTTCATGAGGGTGTGGTCTTTGTATAGGTGCTTGATGGGGAAGGCATGGTTCGGGCATGGCCCTTTGAGCAGCTTCTTGAAGTAGTCTAGGGTACTCATGATGGGCTTCCAACCCCCCTCATGCCGCTACTTGTTCTTCTTCTTGTTGGGGCGGTTGGAGGTGCCTTCGCTGGCATCCTTGTCCTACTTCACCTTGCCCTTAGGACGGTCGAAAATTGCTCCAACCACCTCCTCGCCCAAGGCATGGCTAGTGGCAATCTCAAGGAGCTCCTTGGTGGTTCATGGGCCCTTGTGTCCTAGCTTGTGAACCATAGACTCATAGGTGGTCCCAGATAGGAAGGCTCCTATAACGTTGGTGTTGCCGACATCGGGCAGCTCGTTGCACTACTGGGAGAAGCGCTAGATGTACTCATGAAGAGTTTCCCTAGACTTCTATCAGTAGTTTTTGAGATCCCATGGGTTCCCAGGATGCGTGTAGGTGCCCTAGAAGTTTTCCATGAAAATCTCCTTTAGGTCTACCCAACTTTGAATCTGGTTGGGCGGAAGGTGCTCCAACCATGTTTTCATGCCGAATCGGCTAGGAACAACGGGAGGTTGCGAATAATGAAACTATCACTATCCGCTCCATCGGCTTGGCAAGCAAGCCGGTAATCTTTGAGCCATAGTCTGAGATTCATTTCCCCAGAGTATTTTGGGATGTTGGTCAACAGTCGATACCATGGTGGGAAGATGATGTTGAGGATGTGTCCGCTAAAGGCCTAAGGTCCTAGTAGGTTGGGGCTCAGGCTCTGGTCCTCACCACTGTCATAGCATCTGCCACGACGAGGGTGGTAGCCATGGCTAGCTTCCTCTCTCTTGTCACTTTGTCCACACCTACAGGCATCCAGGGTGTTGTGTACATCATGGTTGAGGCTGAGATGCTCATGCACTAGGGCCACGACATGTCCCCCGCCGATACACGGTGCCTAGTAGACAAACACTTCCCTGACATGTCTTCCTAAGGGTGCACATAGTAGGCATCGGTTGCTCTAAAACTTCTCACCTGGTTTTTCTATTGCGCTGAGAGAGCGACCTCCCCACCTGCTGCATCGCCGTGCACTCGAGCAACATGTAGATCTCATGATGGGTCCGACGATCCTTAGGTGTCACAGGCTCTAGGAGCCCTTGGAGCAAGGCCACCACGATAGCGATGTTGTAGCTTGCCTGGGCAAAGTATGAGAGGGTTCCATCATCTTCGATGATCCTCCGGTTCACATTGTGGGCCATGGAGTGTGCACACCTAATGTCTCCGCGGCACTCAATCTCTCGCTCAAGCTCTGTGTGCTCCTACTCGAGTGGAGTGTCATGCATCCTTGAGCTCCTAGTGTCGCGCCCTTAGATGTTTCACCTGCATGCGAGGAAGGGCCCATGCATCTTCCTCAACCTTGTCATTAAGGTCGTTTGGTGTGGTAGCCCCTCCCTTGTGGATGCTTTCGATGTGTCCCTCAGGGGTACCTGCCATAAAACATTCTTACGAGGGGTGATGGCTCCACCTACTGGAGTCAGAGTTAGAGAGCAACTCTAAATCTCCCGCAAGAATGTCGTGGAAAGATTTTGTGATGTATTCGGTCATCCCCATGAACTTGTCGTTCATAGGCGATGGGTGCATGTGTTGTACCATGAGGTGGCCAACTGCCCCTGCAGCATTGCGTAGACCAAACAGGAATGCTGTCAGGGCGCCCCGAGTGAGGTGTTCTAGGGAGAGTGGTTCCCCTCTAGTGAGTTGCATCATGGCATTGGCCAAGGAGAAAGTAAGGCAGCATAGCTCCTCTCAGGATGGTTGGGGTCCCAAGAAGGCATCGAGTTGGTGCTCCAGCCTCTCGTAGTCAAAGCCAAGAAGCTGGTCACTCCTAGGGACATGAGCCTCTAGCGCGTGTAGCTGTAGCTCCTAAGCACCTTGACGATCACATCGAGGCTGGCAGAGTGGAGGGGCTGGATGGCCGTGAGAGCCTACGCTAACTCTCCCTCCATCATGATGATGAAGTCTATGCTCCTAAAGCGCATGTGCATGCTTGGGACCCAGCTGATGCCATGACTAGCCATCTAAGGCCTGATGTTGACGTCTAGACACACAAAAACCCCCTACCTAGCACACCAACTGTCAGTGTTTTGGTTCATCGGCTAGTAAATTTTTAGTTTGTGCGTCTGGCCCAGATTGTGTACTTAGAGGACACAAAGATTATACTGGTTTGGGCAGAATGTCCCTACGTCTAGTCTGCTGTTGCTCGTGTTATCGACACCATATGTAGTAGGGCTTACTGATGGGCGAGAGAGGTAGCGGATCCTAGGTCTCTGGTGGATGGATTAAAAAGTGCTGAGAGTTTTTTCAGCTGCTTAGCCATGTGCTCGTGCCTATGTCCCTCATGTTGTGTTGCATTATGTTCCCATTTTATAGAAGAAGGGTAAGATGCAGGTTACATTAGAAAAAGAGAAGAGAGAGAGAGAGATAGAAAGAGGGAGAGAATCGATAAGAAGAAGCCCTCTGGGACCACCACGTCCTTCTTCTCCTTCATGCGGGTTCCACCAACGCTGTAGATGGTGATGGGGATGGCTCCACATCAGGCTCCTATTCACCATTGGTGCTATGCCTTAACATGATCAGCTGGTTGTGGCTTTCCATCCTATCCTAGCAGATGGCATCATGAACCGACATGCCTATTAGTGGCCGTACGGGGATTAGGCAGCACATCGCCCATGTACCCATCACTGTTGGCGATGCAAACCCCTAGGTGTGGCCTATCATGGCCACGGGTCATGTTAAGGCATGCCCGCACCCTTCTAGTGTTAGAGGCTTGACCTAGGCCCATATGCTTGGACCCATAGTGGTTGGGGGTGGTACAGACCCCACCGAGTGAGGCAGATCCCACACCCAAGGGGCTAGGCAAGACGGAGCCCACACCCGAGGGGTCGGGCAAGACAGAGCCTATGCCCTTAGGGTCGGGCGAGACGTCACCCGTACCCTTAGGGTTGGGAGACATGGGGCCCATGCCTGAGGGGTCTAGTGAGGTAGAAACCATCCCTTTGGGGTCAATCAAGACTAAAATATGTGCTTGATTATCTAGGCGAGTTGTCTTCCATGGTCCTTAGATCCCTCCTTTGGGTATCCCTAATACTGTTACCCGACAATGAGCTTGCTTCCCCTACTTGTGTGCTCAAATTTTAATTGATCCCCTTACTTTCATATTTCTCCCCCTTTGTCATCTTTTCACTCTATCTTTGTTTCTCTCCCCCAATCTTTGTGAATTACTTCTCTCCCTTTATCATCAATGACCACAAAGGTTTGATTTTAGATAGTTTAAGATTATCAATCTCAATCAATGGTATGTGGATCATTTTCCCAAATTTGGTTCAATCTAGAACACTTGCCAAAGATATTTAACTTAGTTTGAACCAAGGACAAGCTTCTTCACTAATGAGGACATCACTCCTTCAGATGTACCCGCTGATCCTCCAACCATTATGCAAGGTCCAATGACCCGAGCTCGAATGTGTCAACTCAATTTAGAGGTGAGCTCGTTCTTAAGCGATCCTTTTCATACTTTTGAGAATAGACTACTACCTAATGATGTTATCTTGCTTAGGAACATAGGAGAGGGTCATGACAAGGACATCACTCTGTCACATACAAGCCAATGAGAGGAGAAGGTCTAGTATGGGCATCCAATTCATGTTTCTCATGGTGGAGGCCTAGTCCAACTAAAGTTAGAGCTCATCTCGAGTTCTAGGACTAGTCTATCATAAAACTGGTCACATGGGCATGTCTAGGCTCCATTTTTTATGATCCACATATGGATGGAAATCTAATTAGATAAGGAAGCCAATGCAAGTGGTCTCATGTCAAAAGCCATTCAGAATCAACAGGAATCATCGAAACAAGTGAGCGTCCAGAATCTACTAGGGTGCTACGACACTGTCTTTTGGTCCGTTGGACCGTGTATCGTGTTTGGGCCCATTAGGGGCACGTCCAAGGGGTGACACCCAAGAATCTATATTATACTGTTGTCACTCTCATTAGGGTTTTGGGTTATGCTTAGATTAATCTATCAAGAACAGTTTCGCCATTCAACGGTTTGTGAGACCCCCAACATCATGAGATTAATCATTCATCTACAATTTAGTTGTTTTCTTTCTTGTTCTTGCTTGTGTTCTTCATTGCACAAGCAGGGGTTAGCCTTCTTAGTAAGGTCAACCATATTTGTGTCTTGGTTGATTACCAGAGGAGTTGTGGTGCTAAGATTGTAGGGTTTGATCTTTCGATCTGAAGCTGGATTGGTGTGTCATTCTCCGCCACAACGATAGTTACCTCTACCTGACGGAAGATTGGGATCCCGATCCCCATTTAGTAGTATTAGAGTTAAGGTATACCATTAAGTTCACATTTATCCCCTAGTTTTGAGTGTTTCACATTCATCCCATTGTCTAGTGCCATACTCGTTTTTTTCCTGTCCTAGAACCTTCCGCGCCATAGCCTTTGCATATTTTAGTTTTAGAGTCTATTGTGTTAAGTTTGTGTCCTAGTCAAGGTCTTATTGCTGGTCAGGTCATGTTAGAGTCTAGTTCATGTGTTTTCCCCATTCTTTCCATCAAATCCTTGCTGTCGTGACCAATTTTGCGCGCATTGTTTTTGTTTTATTCTCTAATTCGGGGTTAGTTCTCAAAACTGGTCACATGGGCACGTCCGGGCTCTATTTTTGATGATGCACATATGGATGGAAATCTAATTATAGAAGGAAGACAATGCAAGTGGTCTCATGTCAAAAGCCCTTCGGAATTAATGGGAATACTCAAAACAAGTCAGCGTCTAGAATCTACCAGGGTGCTGTGACACTGTCTTTTGGTCCGTTGGACTGTGTATTGTGTTTGGGCCCATTAGGGGCGCGTCTAGGGGGGTGACACCCAAGACTCTATATTATAATGCCATCACTCTCATTAGGATTTTGGGTTTTGCTTAGATTAATCTGTCAAGAACAGTTTTGCCGTTCATCGATTTGGGAGACCCCAACATCGTGAGATTAATCATTCATCTGGAAGTTTGTTGTTTTGTTTCTTGTTCTTGCTTGTGTTCTTTGTTGCGTGGGTAGGGGTTAGCCTTCTTGGCAAGGTCAACTAGATCCATGTCTTGGTTGATAACCAGAGGAGTTGTGGTGCTAAGATTGTAGGGTTCGATCTTTTGATCTGAAGCTGGATAGGTGTGTCATTCTCCACCACAACGATAGTTACCTCTACCTGATTTCAAGGGTTATCTTGTACCATGTTGAGTTAAACACTTATAGCTCATTTTCTAGATCAAACACTAGGTTCATAAGCCCACAAACTTGTCATATGCTACCACTAGATCAAGTCAAGCATAGAAGAAATAGTGGTACCATACAAGCATCAAATTCATTTATTTTTTATGAATGAGCCTATAAGACATGAGGAATGACTAGATGCACTAGACAATTCCTTAGCAAAGGATTTATGCATGCCAATCAATTTTTACTTTGGATTGCTCAAAGGAGAGGAATGTCATATAAGTGGGGGGTGCATCAACACATATTTGAGAAATCCAATATGTTCAACTCATATTTTAGCTTGCAAAACCTCTTCTCATCAAGTGGCTTGGTGAATATGTCGGCAAGTTGATCTTTGGTGCCCACACTCTCAATTGAAATGTCCCTTTTTTGTTGATGATCCCTTATGAAATGGTGGCAGATATCAATGTTCCTTGTTCTTGCATGTTGAACTAGATTGTTGGTGAGCTTGATTGCACTCTCATTGTCACATAGCAATGGCACTTTCTTGAACTTGATTCCAAAGTCATTCAAGGTGGCTTTCATCTAAAGAATTTGTGCACAACAACTATCAACGGATATGTATTCGGCTTTGGTGGTTGATAATACAACATTATTTTGCTTCTTTGATGACCATGAAACAATTGATCTTCCCAACAATTGACATGTGCCCGAGGTGCTCTTCCTTTCAACCTTGCATCCCACATAGTCGGAGTCCAAATATCCAACAAGTTCAAACTTTGCTCCTTTGGGATACCACAAACCAACATTTTGTGTATGCTTCAAGTACCTCAATATTCTCTTTGTAGCCTTCAAATGACTTTCACTTAGTGAGGCTTGAAATATTGCACACATGCACACACTAAACATGACATCCGGCCTTGATGCGGTCACATAGAGTAGGCTTTCAATCATAGACCGATACAACTTTTGATCCACCACATTGTCACTTGCATCACTATCCAAATTTCCATTTGTTCACATTGGTGTGCTAATGTCTTTGCTCTCATTCATGCCAAACTTCTTGAGCATGTCTTTGATGTACTTGTCTTGACTCACAAATGTACCATTCTTCAATTGCTTGATTTGAAGACCAAAGAAGTAACTCAACTCTCCAATCATTAACATTTCAAACTCATTAGCCATCATCTTTCCAAACTCTTCACAAAAGTCTTGATTGGTTGATCCAAATATGATGTCAGCAACATATATTTGCAACACAAACAAGTCCTTGCCAATCTTCTTGGTGAAAAGAGTGGTGTCAACCTTGCCCATAATGAATTTCTTTGAAAGTAGGAAGTCCCTCAACCTCTCATACCATGCTCTAGGTGCTTGCTTAAAGCCATACAATGCCTTCTTCAATTTGTACACATGGTTGGGCTTCTTGTCATCTTCAAAACCAGAAGGTTGCTCAACATAAACTTCTTCATTGATGTAGCCATTGAGAAATGCACTCTTGACATCCATTTGATAGAGCTTGATGTTGTGGGCACAATCATAGGCTAGAAAGATCCTAATTGCTTCCAATCTAGCAACCAAGGCATATGTTTCTCCAAAGTCAAGACCTTCCACTTGAGTGTATCCTTGTGCTACCAATCTTACTTTGTTCCTTACAACTATCCCATCTTGATCTTGCTTGTTTCTATAGACCCATTTGGTTCCAATCACATTGTGGTTCTTTGGTCTCTCAACTAACTCTCATACTTGATTTCTTATGAAGTTGTTCAATTCTTCATGCATAGCACTTACCCAATCAACATCCTTCAATGTTTCATCTATCTTCTTTGGTTCAATGGATGACACAAATGAAAAATGCTCACAAAATGAAGCCAATCTTGATCTTGTTTGTACACCTCTTGAAATATCTCCAATTATAGTGTCCAATGGATGATCTCTTGCAATATGAGTTGGTTGGAGTATTGGAACTTGATTGCTTGTACTAGCCACTAGTTGATGTTGCACAATATCATGAGAGCCACTTGTACTTGCTTGATTTGTATCATCTTGTACATTTGAGTTAGAGAGCACTTGCACTTGATCATCTTCTTCATCAATCACTTGCCTAGGACTCAAGTCACCAACTTCCATGTTCTTCATGGCATTTGAAAGTTGAATGCCTCTAACATCTTCCTAGTTTTCATTCTCATGTTGGAAACCCTTGGTTTCATCAAATTCAACATCAGGAACATCCTCAAGAGTACCACTTGCCAAATTCCAAACTCTATATGCTTTGCTAGTGGTTGAGTATCCAAGCAAGAATCCTTCATCACACTTCTTCTCAAACTTTCCCAATCTAGTGCCTTTCTTTAAGATATAGCATTTGCAACCAAAGACCCAAAAATATGCAATGTTGGGCTTTCTCCCATTCAAGAACTCATAAGGTGTCTTCTTCTCCTTCAATGCGTAACAATAGCAAGCCGTGTTGATAGCTTCATCCCAAAAAGATTGACTCACATTGTACTCACTAAGCATAGACCTTGCCATGTCAATAAGTGTTCTATTCTTCCTCTCAACAAGACCATTTGATTGTGGAGTGTACTTGGCTGAGAATTGATGTCTAATTCTAAAATCATCACACAACTCATCAATTCTAGTGTTCTTGAACTCACTACCATTGTCACTTCTAACTCTCTTGATAGTTGTTTCAAACTCATTGAGCCACGGATGTTGACAATTGAGCTTCACTAGCATTGGAATCAACCAAGTATAGATTCTCATATCTAAGGCCATTGAAGATCAAATTAGAGCTATCTACACTTATGATCTCTACATCATCTACCCCAAATATGCATTTGAATCCAAGTTCACAAAATTGAGCCACATATAGCAAATGGAAGTCTAAGCTCTCAACTAGCAACACATTGGATATGCTCAAGTCATTGGATATTGCAATCTTACCAAGTCCTTTGACCTTGCCTTTGCCATTATCACCAAATGTAATACTATCATAACCATTGTAACACCCTAGGTGTTGAGCTTTCATAATTTGACTTGCATTGCATGAGCATGAGCATCAAGCATTCATATTTAAGCTTTTACATTTGCAACATGTGATTGAAACATATGAAACATGCTTGATATTTTATGTTTCTTTGTATATATGCATGTGATCATGGATACATGTAGATGGTGGATGTGAGTCACTAAAGCATCATAGCTATACTTAGGATGATTAGTGGAACAATGTGCATGAAGATCACTTAGCATGATCAAGTACTTAAGTAATGCTATATATGTTGGCCTGGAAAGCTTTATGTGTAACTAATGTATGAAATGATTGTTTGACCTTACAAATAACTTAAACATGTTTAAAATATCATTATGAACAACTTTGGTATTCATGGCTAGGGCTAAATTGGTCACTAAGTCATAGTTCAAGTACACGTCATGATTTGAATGTAATGGGTTTGACCAAGTTTGAACTATATGATAGAGACCTTGCATGGATGTGGTCACTAAAGCAAAGTTGTAGTATATGATAAGGGGAACAACTTTTATTTTTGGGTCATAGACTAGTTTAGCTCCTAACATGCTTGAATTAGGCTCACAAGATTCAACAATTCACTGTTTTGCAGCACTTAGAATATTTCTAAGTCCTAAACCGGTTTACAGTGAAATGGCTCGACATTGGTGATGATTTTACTCCTCATTCCTTGAGAATTAGGCCATAATCATTTAATAGAAGTTGAAGATGGTATATAGGTCTATGACTTTGGTTTAGATCGTTGGCGCTAATGCTTCACGGATTTGAAGATCGGGCTTCACAAAATCACATCGTCAGTCGGTCTATCGAAATGCTGATGACTGAATTGAACTAGCCTTTGGTGGCCGACTATCACTAGAGCATGTATGCCGCATGGACCCGGTGGAGGCCGCGCATCACCGGCGTCCTGCCCAACGTGGCCGTGTCGGGCCAGAATGCACTATATCACGTCCTGCACTCGCCCGCTCCATCCCCGCGCTCGCATTCCATTTTTCCTGCCTCCTTCACTCGCCCACCGTAGCCGCAACAACTCGTGAGCGTCGCCGTCGCCATTGCCAGCGCCAAGCTCACCCACGTCATTCCTTCACCATCGTAGAAGCTTCACCGCACTCCTACCGTCGCACCGAGCCTACATTGCTCGCTAGCCATGTTGGTAAGGCCTCAGCACCATGCATGACATCGCCGGAGTTCCGCCACCAAGCCCCGTTGTCGTGGTCGCACCATCTCCGTCCACCATTTGTTGTGTTATCTTGTGCGCTAGGTTGTCCATGGTCAGTAGATGCTCGTTCGAGCCTTAGCTTGAGTCATCGTGGTCACCTCCGGCATATCACCGTCGACCCGCACCGCCATGCCGCCATGGCCGCCACCATCGAGCTCCATGTTGCTAATCCATCCTAATGACTAGCCTAGCGTGTGCGTAAGGTCAAGGGGGTCACAGTAGTCGAGGTGCCATCGCTGGTGAAGTGCGCCGTCAGTGAACTTTGGCCGCGCAGCATCGAGCAGCGCCGCCTGCCCTATTTTGTCTCGCTGATCGATGGGGTCAACTGACATGCGGGTCCCAGTTGACAGTGATTGTAGAGCTGTAGGATAGTTCATCTATTTCCTATTTTGTGTGCAACTTTGAAAAATGATAAGTGATGCTGTAGTGATCCAAATATTGTGAACCAAATTTTGTAGTGTTACTTAGGAAGTGTAGTATTTAGGAAAAATATAATATTAGCACTTGTAGTAGAGTTTCTGGAAGAATTAAATTGAAACTTGAAATGCGTTTTTAAGTGAATGCAAACTTGTTTAATTTATATCTAGAGTTCTTGTGCTCCAAAAATTATGAAATTTATATAGTGAGCTTTTCTTGATAAGTATAAGCTCTGGTAAAAATTTGAGGGTCAGTGCATGAATAGTTTTTGAGTTATAGATTTTCCTTTTATAATTAGGTGATCCTTGTGTGAATTTTTATAAATTATCTATGAATCCAATACTCATGAAATTTATTAGAGGTTATTCTAGTACCTGATGGATGCTAAGAAAAATATAAAATCTATTGCTTGACACTTTTCACTAGGGTTTCCTAATTATGTTATTTTAAGCCTTTATGCCTTGTCATTTTTGCATAGGATGTTTTACTTGGTAAAATGTCATGAAACTTTTACAGTAGTCTATTGGTAGCACTAGTAAGCCACTTTAATTTTTGAGAATTTATTATGTACATTTAGTATATGTTTATTATTTACCCTAATTATTTAATTAAGTTAATAAAGGTATTTAAATAATTGGATTGTGATTAAGCATGATGTTTTCTATGGTTCTTATGATGCATAGTAACTGGTGATGTCAATGGTAAGGCTTAGAAGCCAGTGATTGTATGCAAATAACTAATTATCGCTTTATCATTCAAATACAAGGTTGCATGTATAGTTTTGATTGTGTGGATGATTTCATATGGATAATGATCTCTGATGTAAAACTTGTTAATACCACAGTTGTAGATAACTTACTAATCTACCTTGTGTTAAATTTTCACAGTCATAGGACTTAGGGTTTTTGAATTCTCGCTGTTACAAGTTTGCTGTCCGAAAGGTTTACTTTCTAGAAAGATTTGATTTAATGATTTGTTTGCCCTATATAACTCTTGAATTACAGTAATAGTATTAAAAGAAAGTTGTACATAATTTTATAAGCTTTCCAGAAAGTCCAATATCACAGCATTTGGATAAGTAGAACTTCAGTTATGAGTAAAACAATTAGCCGTTGTTTTGTGGTATAGTAAATGAATTGTTGAAATGTTTGATTAAGTAATCAAGAAGAGATATGCACATACTCAGTAAAATGTGATGCACTTGTTACTACTTTAACACCATGTTGTTAAGAATACTTACAAGAATCCATTCATCATGTATCATCATACTATACTTATCAGCATGTATGCATTCGCCATATCTTATGCCATACTCATGCATCTAGGATCGACAGAGGAGATAACGTTGTTGGAGTTCAACAAAGGAGAGGAAGGGGACCAGTAGGAGATTTCTCAAGCCGCAGCTCCCAAAGATGAGGAGCAGACCCTAGAAGAGCTTTTGGAGTGCCCTGACCACCGCCCCACTTCCTTTCTGAAAGGCAAGCCCCAAAGCATTCTAAGTCTCCCCGTATTTTACAAAATATTACTCGAGTCCTTTATGATTGATGCATTAGGTTATAAGAGTTGATTGGAACCCCTTGATGCATATATTTTCCTTGTCCAGAACTATACCTTTAACCCTATGTAGGTCCAGGATCAAATATATTCTTAGCCATGCTTAGACCGGTAGAGGTCGGGTGATTTCCTGTCACCTGCGAGATATAGGTGGATACCGAAGCACGGTTGGCTATATTTGCTATCATGGAAAAGAACCATGGGGTAATGTAAATCGAGGTCGGACGAAGTCTATGGTAGTTTGACTCATGTGATTCTGTCTGTGCCGATTAAGGACCGTACGGTTGTTGGACCTTTTGACAAGATTGAACGCATGCCTATCGCTTAGCTGGCTGGATAACTCGTTCTGACCGTGAAGCTGAGTAGCTCAACTCAGGCTAGGCCCCGCTCTATAAGAGTGCACACTCTGGATGATAGTAAGGATGTGCGGGGAGCCAGACTAAGCCCAAGGGTAGGCTGGGCCTAAACGTCCTGGCATTTGGTGTCCCTAATTATGCGGCGTTGGATGAACCCGCGAAATGTGTACTTGAGTTGTACCAAAGGTGACCTAAGGCTACCATGACTGGTAGACCCGAGTTTGTGTTTGGAATAAATTCCGAGCTGGTTGAAATCGATTTGAATCGCCGTCTCTCCCGGATAGTGAGAAACTTGGCTAGCTCCAACCTCGTAGTAACTGTATTATGGAACATGATGGTTCGGATAAAACATGGAATTACAATACCTACTATGATTACTATTGCATGCTCTTAAAATGATATACCACATGTTTAGCACAGGATAGTTGCTAATTTAGAGATGGATAGTCATAATTAATTTGATAATAGAATTGTAATGGTATAATTGAGTAATTGCTTTTTATGCAAAATGTTGTCAAGCTATCTCCACTTATACAGCCTTGCATAATCCTTGGAGCCATTTTATTTTTGGTTTATGATGGGTAAGTCTAGCTGAGTACCTTCTCGTACTCAGGGTTTTAATTCCCATTGTTGCAGATGGCACAGTTTATCATGGGTATTGCAAGAGTTGCTTCTATCCCGCTGTGGATGAGGAGTAAGCCTTAGGTAGGCTTCTTTATTAATCCCTCTATATGCTTTTGTGGACTGTGATCGTATGTTGGCACTATACTAAACTATGTTGGGAAATGCTACTTTCAAACTTAATTTGCTTCCACTATTATCTATCAAACTTGGTTTGTAATAACTTTGTTTCATACTTTGATGATGGAAATGTATCTGTGAACTTTATGTAATATGTGACATGTATGTTGAATCATGTACAATCTTGCTTGTTGTGAATCGTTTATCGAGACCCATCGTGGTACTTAATAGACTACTAGGTTTATATGGGCTCAAGTATGACAGTGCGACTGCTTGCGGGCTACCATTGTACTTGTGCTCTTATAAATTGATCGGTTCTTATATATTACATATTTTTATCCTTACAAATTTCCTTAGAAAATGCCATTTATTAATAATTAAATAGAAAGACTATATTTAAATCAAAGTTCCTAGTAAGCTTATTATTTTTCCTAGCTAGAGCATGTCAATACAAAACCAACAAAATTGGAATCATAATTTTAGGAGTTTTCTAGCTCAAGATATCTAATTTACCAAATTGTAAACATACAAAACTCATTTATCTAGACACATTTAAATCTCCAATAAAAATATCAGAAATTGTACATATCATATTTTTATAAAACACTACACTTCCTAAGGAACACTACAAAATTTAGTTCACAAGATTTGGATCTCTACAGCTCAACTTATCATTTTTCAAAGATTGCATCTAAAACTGTGAAAGAAATAGCAAAAACCCTAATACACAGTCGCTGACAGAGGGGTCCCGCTGGTCAGCGGCAGGGACCCGTCAGCGAGCCGGAAGCAGGGCATGGCATTTCCCCAGCGGTATCTCACCGACGGCAAGGTCTCTGGCAAAAACAACTGCACCGACATGATCTACAGACCAACCCGCATCTAGTGACCTAGGTGGTGGCAGCGTAGGTACAGCGGAGCGTGCTCGTCGCTGGCCATGGCAGCACGGTGGCGCTGCTCTATGGTGCGTCATCCATCTCCGGCCTTGGCGAGTCTAGGCGAGGAGCGCACCAGCATAACGATGACCATACGGATCTATCTAGGTGACCTAGGTGGCGCGAGGTGCTCCGACGAGCTCCGGCCACATGCACGATGGCACAGAGGTGTGAGCGCGGTGGCATGGGTCACCGTGTTCCACGCCGGCAGAGCAACGAATCACAGTAACATCATTACACAAGCTAACACACATCTTAACCAAGCCCTAACATGAAGAATAAGGAAGAATGTGCGTGCGAGTAGTGCGGTGGCAAGCTCACTGTGGAGGCGGCCATGGTGTCCGAGATCTTCGGCGAGATGAAAATGGCAAATACGCCCTCACTGAAGCTCTTTCGATGCAGTAGTTACATCGAGGAGGTGGAGGGGGACGTGGCATAGCTGTGGGCTAGACGTAGGCAGTGGTAGTGCGGTGGAGCGCATGTGAGGCAACGACAGAGGTGGTGCGGTGCTTGATGGCGCTGCGGACGAGCGCTACGGCGAAGGAGGAGGTAGGGAAATGCAAATGGGAGCGTGGGGCGTCACGGGCGAGCACTGGGGGGGTTGAAGGCACACTGTGGCTCAATGTGGCCTGGCTAATCAAACCGGTGGTGACGCGTGGCCTCACCGCCTCCACGCAGTGTTCGTGCTCTGGCGGCGGTCGGCCACCGAAGCCAAGCCAATTTGGCCATCAGACCCGCGATCCCAGCCTGACAATGTGATTTGCTAGCGATCAAACTCTTAATACGTAGCTCCTTGGTGCAAACCAACTGAACAAAACCTATAGCCCTAAGTACTAGCTACAAAAATGCTTAAGAAACCTCCTCCTAATTCGCAATAGTTAGGGAGTAAAATCATCCCAAAGTTGAGCTCATCACATTGTCAGTCGAAAATGACTTAGCAAAATTCTAAGTGTTGAAAAACAGTGAAACCTTGATTCTTGTGAGCTAATTTCAAGCATGTTAGGAGCTGAACTAGCTTATGACCCAAAAATAAAAGTTGTTCCTCTCATGAAATACTACAACTTTTCTTTAGTGACCACATCCATGCAAAGTCTTTATCATATAGTTCAAACTAGGTCAAACCTACTACATTCAAATGATGACTAACACTTAGAACTATGACGTAGTGACCAAATTAGCCTTAGTCATGAATACCAAAGTTGTTCATAATGACATTCTAAACATGTTTACCCCACATGTTTAAGCTATTCATAAGGTCACACAAACATTTCATACATTGGTTACACATAGCATCACTTAAAGACTTGATTAGATAGAGTGATCTTCATGAACAATGTTCCATTAGTCATCCCAAGTGTAGCTAAGATGTTTTAGTGACTCACATCACCCATTTACATGTATTCACTCATGATCATATGCATATATACAAAGAAACACAAAATAACAAATATGTTTCATATGTTTCAATCACATGTTTCAAATGTAAAAGCTTAAATATGAATGCTTGATGCTCATGCTCATGCAATGCAAGTCAAATTATGCAAGCCTAACACCTAGGGTGTTACACAATGCCTTCCTCTGGCTTTGTAATTGACCTACAAAAGAAGATCAATTCTTTTTAGGTACCCAAACTTACTTGGGTTCTTGAAGGTTAGTCACTAAGCCTTGCCAAGCTCCTCATGGTCTTCCTTTAGACTCTCATGAGTAGCATTGAGTTCATTAAAGGCTTGCTTAAGGGCTTTTAGTTCCTTTCGCAAGTCTTTGCATTCCCTTCTCTTAAAGTCAAAATGTTCTTTAGCATCTTCCAACATGTCAATTAGTTTATCTTTTGTTGGTTCATCATCATCACTTTCACTTTCATTATCATGTTTCTCATCACATCCATCATCACAAGTTCATACCTTAGTTGCCTTAGCCATGAAGCAAGTCGATGGGGTGTCAAAGAGAGAAGGCTTCTCATTAACAGCAATGCTTGTAAGAGCCTTCTTCTTGGTGGTCTTGTGATCAGTAGTATCATCATCATCACTTGAGGAAGCATCACTATCCCAAGTGACCACATATGAACCACCATTCTTCTTCTTCTTGAAGGTCATCTTGTTCTTCTTCTGCTTCTTGCTCTTCTTGTCATCATCATCATTGTCACTATTGTATGGTCATTGAGCAACAAGGATCCTTGCTTCCACACTTGAAGCACCTTCTTTACTCTTCCTTGTTATTGGATGAAGACTTCTTCCTTCTAGCATGATTGCCCTTCTTCACCATGAATTTGCTAAATCTCTTCACAAAGAGAGCCATCTTCTCATCATCCATCTCATCAAAGCTCAAATCTTCATCTTCACTTGATGATTCTTGCTTTACAATGCCCTTGGATGATGTGGCTTTGAATGCCACACTATTCTTCTTATCATCCTTCTTCCCCTTCTTTTCTTCCTTCTCATTATCATTCCTATATGTGTCATTGGTCATCACATCTCCGAACACTTGGTTTGGTGTCATGGTGTCCAAACCACTCCTCACTAGAATAGTGAGCAATGTACCAAATTTTGAAGGTAAGCATCTTAAGAACTTGTGGGAGAAGTCCTTATCCTTCACTTTTTGTTCAAGTGCTTTGAGATCATTGACAATCACTAGAAGCCTATGGAATATCTCTAGCACACTCTCATCATCCTTCATCTTGAAGCTTGCAAACTTCTCCTTGAGAATGTATGCCTTTGCACCATTCACCACTTGAGTGCCCTCAAATGACTCCTCCAACTTCCTCCATGCCTCATGTGTTATCTCAGTGTTCTTGATTTGCTCAAATGTTCTCTCATCCAATGCATCATGAATGGCACTAAGAGCAATATCATTGTTTTGGACCAATACTTCTTCGGTTGTGGTGGGAGCTTCCGCATTGGCAACCTCAATTTTTGTCTCCACCACCTTCCACGCCTTTCTATTGATTAACTTGATATAGTTTGTCATCTTTGCCTTCCAATAAGGATAATTTGAGCCATCAAGTTGGGGTGGCTTCTTGGTGTTGTTGATTTGAGCCATTTTGACACCGAAGGTTGTTAAGCCTTAAATCACGGTGACCACGGCTCTAATACCACTTGAAAGGTCCTAATGGCTAGAGGGGGTGAATAGCCGATAAAAATTTCTTCAACAACACTAAGCAAAGTGGTTAGACAAATATGAGGTGAAGCAATTCTTACGCTAGCCTACCAAAAAAATACAAGCCACCTACCATAATTCTAGCTACTATAGTCTCTAAGCACACAAAGGGCTATGTCACTACCACTAAGTTAGTGAGCTCTCAAAGACTAACTAAAGAGCCTCACTAACCACTAGACCCAACACAAGCAAGCTCTCAAAATTAATTACACTAAAGAGCTTAGCTACACTAGGAAAGTAAGTACAAGAGCAAAGTAGTGAAGATATACCGTCGTGGCAAGAGACAATCAATCAATCACAATGAAATCCTCAGAGACAATGATGACATGAGATTTTTTACCGAGGTTCACTTGCTTGTCGGCAAGCTAGTCCTCATTGTGGTGATTCACTCACTAGGAGGTTCACACGCTAATAGGCATCACACACCTAACCCGCAATTGGGTGCCGCACAACCAACACAAGATGAGGATCACATAGGCCACGAGCAATCCACTAGAGTACCTTTTGGCCCTCCGCCGGGGAAAGGTCAAGAACCCCTCACAATCACCATGATCAGAGCTAGAGACAAGCACCTTCCTTCGCTCGATGATACTCGCTACACCAAGCCATCTAGGTGGTGCCAACCACCAAGAGAAACAAGCGAATCCTAAGTGAAACACAATCACCAAGTGCCTCTAGATGTAATCACTCAAGCAATGTACTTGGATTCACTCCCAATCTCACAAAGATGATGAATCTATGATGGAGATGAGTGGGAGAGCTTTGGCTTAGCTCACTAGGTTGCTATGTCAATGCAAATGGCCAAGGAAGTGAGCTAGAGCCAGCCAAACACCTTATATAGGCGTCCCCTCAAAATAGAGCTGTTGGGCTCTCACCGCACTGATCCTTGGGGAGACCAGATGCATTAGTCAGGTTGACCAGATGTAGGACCCCAACATCTAGTCCTTGGATCTACACCATGTGTCCTCGCCTTTGATTTTCCACCACGCGATCCCAACGGTCGAATCTAGCCACGCAAAGGCTTAAGTGGCAATCGGATGCCACACGTCATGACCGAACATGCCACCTCTACATTAGGTCCACGTAAACCCACGCACCACTTGTTAGCGACCGGACGCACTGGTCCTTTCTCTTGATGTCGAGCCAAGCCACATTAGATCAACTCTAGAGAGGTTCCAAAGCACCAAAACCATGACTGGACACATTCTCTTACCCATGATCAGATGCGCGACATAGTCCGGTCCTCCTTTGTTTCTCACAGACGCTTGCATCAGCGTACGTTAGCCCTTACCGAATGCAGGCCCTGTGCGTATGGTCACTTTCACTGTGCAGCATCCGGTCATAGGCCAGACCAAGCCTAAGCATGCCAACTCCTCTAAAATTGACCGGACACACTCACACCGAGTCCGGTCAGTTCATGACCAGCATTCGGTCAGTGCAAAATAGCACCTCCTCTTCACCAACTTCTCCACCCTTGCTCAAATGTGCTAACCACCAAGTGTTTCACCTTGTGCACGTGTGTTAGCATGTTTTCATAAACATTTTCAAGGGTGTTAGTGATATGAACCCGCTAGGGTGAATCCCGATCTTTTGATGAGATAAGGTGGATAACTCTATTTGGGGATGGAGATGACGTTCAAGGCCCAACTACAACCATCCAAGGATGTTACGCCTTAGCAACTGATACACCACCTCCAATGGCCATCATGATCTTGTGGAGCACGATCAACCAAACCACTAGGGTAATTTCTGCAAGCAATCAAGGAACAAGCAAGAACAAGTAGAACAAGAAACTCAATTGCAAATATGGAGGTGAAAAACCAATCTAAACTCATAAAGTTGGGGTTCTGAATCAAGTAGAATGAATGGTCTAGTCAACACACGCGTCTACAAGGAAGTAGCAATGGCTAAACTTTCAACAAAACAAAACCCAATTGTTCTCGGTGGTGGCTAAGCGATATATGAAGGTGGAGGGATGACCACCAGGGTGTTGGTGTCATGCTCCAACCCTAGGATGCATCCCTAATGGACCTAACTTGATACATGGACCATTGGCCAAACTAAGGCGACACAGCACCTTTGGACAAAAAACCTCTCGGTAGGACTTGATTCCACATCCATGTGAAAATAGACTTCATAAGGATTCCATGAAGTACTTGAACGCCCCAATCCGAGTCCAGATGAGGTTGTGGCGGCCGTCTCAAGTTGGCACAGTGTTTTAGTCCGAATCTAGCCCCAAAACGTGTTGGATTTGATCTTTTTCTTTCCTTGGGCCTAAAGTGACGTGGTGTCCTAGTGGAGAACGTTGGGAATACTTGTACTTGGCCCCCAATCAACTTCTTTGGTTCTCTATGCCTTCCATGTGTCTTTAACACTCTTTTTGATCCATGTATGTATTTTAGAAAATGACAATGAACACACATCATGGTGCAACATCAATTCATAAAATGTATCAAACACAATCATGGTAAAGGATTGTTTCACCTATGAATCAAAAGTTGCTAAGGTGGTTGTATCTGGGCAGGTGATGTCCTCATCATTCTCCCCTTCTTGGCTGCAAGTCGTCCTCGACTTGCTCCAATGGCATTCAAAAGTGCTTGCTTTGATGTTGGAACACAGAGCGATGGCTATGCTACATGGCCACAACCAGCAATGCTCCCTTTCTTCAAGATTACCCTATTGTATATGGGAAAAACTAGGAAAACTTTACAAGACATTATTAGTGTTAGTGTAGCCCCCTATTCGTTCATGGTATTGTAGCCCATAAGGATATTTTAGATTAGAGCAAATATAAACTTTATGCACCAAATATTCTCCTTTGCTATCGTATTTGCCAATTGTATGAAGCGAACATTGATTAAAACTTGATAAACCATAATCAAATTTAAGTTTCTCTTTTGGACAATTTAGATTACATCGAATATCAAATTCAATATAACCCAAAGTATTTAAAGAGGACAGCAAATTTAGTTCATCTTGTGCACAAGTAATAGGATGAAAAAGCTTTGGTCACCATGAGATCTACCATCACCATATACATCTTTGCTTCATTTTTGCCACCACAGATACATATGATGTCCGATTTGAGAGTTTAAATACAATATGGAAAGATAAAGTTGTCTTCTTTCCAATGCATCTGACCTTTAAGAAAAAATCATTCTAAGTGCTCCACAATGTTCCTAGAGATTTCCACATCTGTTGTAATAATAGGAGTTGTTAAATCTAAATTCAAAGGGGTTGTGTGCAATAGTTTATTGTTTGGGTTGTCATAGTACCAAACAAAATATTTAGGGCTCTGTAAAAAAAGAGAAAAAAAAGAAGAAAAAAAGACAAGAGAAGGAGAAGAAAGAAGGGGCTGAATCTCTTATTTTCTTCATGTTGTGCTAGTTGGTCCTTTTTAGTGACTACCTTTGTGCCTAGGCTCACGTCTCTAGCATGGTTTAGCCTAGGACAAGCACAGTACCACCGTTGAATGATTATTCAGCTTGCTTTTGTGACTAACATGGTGCTAGTACTTCCTTGCTTTAGCCCACCTATAGCTCCACATATTTTGACTACAGCTTGACAGGTGTTGTTGTTATAGCACCGATACACTTGATTCCATGGTTGTAGACTTGTTGGTTGTCGTCACCTCTTGTTTGGCTTGGTAAGAACTTGTAAGGGCTTGTTTTAACAAGTTGAGTTTGAGAGAATTACAACTGACACATCCTAGTAGTTGATAGGAGGATATATATTATTTTCATGTTTCTTGTTTTCTACTAATGATGGAAGGTGATACGGAGATTTTTGAGCTGTTGAAACTAGACCCTCATATTCAGGATGTCATTCAACACTTGCCGTTATATGATGGTAAGTTTGATCCTCAAGCTTACATTGATTGGGAGCTAAAAGTAGATAATGAATTTGATGAGCATGACCTGTTCGAGAAACAAAAGATTTGTATTGCCTCTAATGTTTTGATTGAATATGCTTTGCTAGAGTGGAAACATATTTGTAGGCACAACAAAGTTCTAGAATCTTGGGAAGACTTCAAATTTGTTTTTAGAGATGCATTCGTTCCTGCATATTATGTTGAATATTTGCTTGCAAAATTAGACAACTTGAAGCAAGATATTAGGACTATAAAAGAATACTACCATGATTTTAAGATTTGCATCATGTTTGGTGGATTAGATGAATGCATGAAAGATGTTATGAGTAGGTTCATGAGAGGGCTCAATTCTAAAATTCGAACCTTGTTAATTAGTAAATCATACATACATATTGGTCAATTGTTTTGTCTTGCTCTCAATGCTGAAAAGGAGAGTCTATTATCTATGAATACTTGCAAGAATGATGTGACCCATAATGTCCAAAATTTGTCCACTCTGCACGCTAATGAAGAGCAACAAATAGTGGAACCCACTACTGATTTCCTTTGTCACAAAATGAATTACTTGTGGTTCCTTGTGATAACAAGGACTTGTCTACTGATGATTCTTTTACTTCTATGCCACAAGTAGCGAATAAGTGTGATACTTTTGGCTTGGAACCATACAAATGTGCTGAAGAAAAGCTTTTTCATCCTATTACTTGTGCATAAGATGAACTGAATTTGCTGTCCTCTTTAAATACTTTGGGTTATATTGAATTTGATATTCTATGTAATCTAAATTGTCCAAAAGAGATATTTAAATTTGATTCTGGTTTATCAAGTTTTAATCAATGTTCGCTTCATGCAATTGGCAAATATGACAGCAAAGGAGAATATTTGGTGCATAAAGTTTATATTTGCTCTAATATGAAATATCCTTATGGGCTACAATACCATGAACGAATAGGGGGCTGCACTAACGCTAACAATGTCAAGCAAAGTTTTTCTAGTTTTTCCCATATGCAACAGGGAAATCTTGAAGAAAGGGAGCATTGCTGGTTGTGGTCATGCAGCATAGCAATCGCTCTGTGTTCCAACATCAAAGCAAGCACTTTTGAATGCCATTGGAGCAAGTCGAGGATGACTTGCAGCCAAGAAGGAGAGAATGATGAGGACATCACCTGCTTGGATACAACCACATTAGCAACTTTTGATTCATAGGTGAAACAATCCTTTACAATGATTGTATTTGATACATTTGATGAATTGATGCTGCACCATGATGTGTGTTCATTGTCATTTTCTGAAATACATACATGGATTAAAAAGAGTGTTAAAGACACATGGAAGGCATGGAGGACCAAAGAAGTTGATTGGGGGCCAAGTATAAGTATTCCCAACGTTCTTCACCAGGACACCATGTCACTTTTGGCCCAAGGAAAGAACGTGATCAAATCCAACACGTTTTGGGGCTGGATTCGGACTGCAACACTATGCCAACTTGAGACGGCCGCCACGACCTCATCTGGACTCAGATTGGGGTATTCGTGTACTTCATGGAATCCTTATGAAGTCTATTTTCACATGGATATAGAATCAAGTCCATATCTATTCTGAGGTGGCCGTAATGACCGAATTACTACCAAGAGGTTTTCTATCCAAAGGTGTTGTGTCGCCTTAGTTTGGCCAATGGGCCGTGTATCAAGTTGGGTCCATTAGGGATGCATCCTAGGGTTGGAGCATGACCCCAACACCCTGGTGGTCATCCCTCCACCATCATGTACCCCTTAGCCACCACCAAGAATAGTTGGGTTTTGTTTTGTTGAAAGTTTAGCCATTGCTACTTCCTTGTAGACGCGTGTGTTGACTAGACCATTCGTTCTACTTGATTCAGTACCCCAACTTTGTGAGTTCATATTGGTTTTTTATCTCCATATATGCAATTGAGTTGCTTGTTCTACTTGTTCTTGCTTGTTCCTCAATTGCTAGCAGGAATTACCCTAGTGGTTTGGTTGATCATGCTCCACAAGATCACGACGGCCATTGGAGGTAGTGTATCGGTTGCTAAGGCGCAGCATCCTTGGATGATTGTAGTCAGGCCGTGAACGTCATCTCTATACCCAAATCGAGTTATCCACCTTCTCTCATCAAAAGATCAGGATTCACCTTAGTGGGTTCTTACCAGTAAACAGCGAAGGATTCGAAGTCTCACCAATAAACCTTGCTCTGATACCAACTAATATGAACCCGCTAGGGTAAATCTCGATCTTTCGATGAGATAAGGTGGATATCTCGATTTGGGGATGGAGATGATGTTCATGGCCTGACTACAACCATCCAAGGATGCTGTGTCTTAGCAACCAATACACCACCTCCAATGGTCGTCGTGATCTTATGGAGCACGATCAACCAAACCACTAGGGTAATTCCTACAAGCAATCAAGGAACAAGCAAGAACAAGTAGAACAAGCAACTCAATTGCAAATATGGAGATGAAAACCAATCTGAACACACAAAGTTGGGGTTCTAAATTAAGTAGAACAGATTGTCTAGTCAACACATGCGCCTACAAGGAAGTAGCAATGGCTAAACTTTCAATAAAACAAAACCCAACTGTTCTTGATGGTGGCTAAGGGGTATATGAATGTGGAGGGACGACCACTAGGGTGTTGGGGTCGTGCTCCAACCCTAGGACGCATCCCTAATGGACCCGACTTGATACATGGCCCATTGGCCAAACTAAGGCGACACAGCACCTTTGGACAGAAAACCTTTCGATAGTAATTCGGTCATTGTGGCCACCTCAGAATAGATATGGACTTGATTCTAGATCCATGTGAATATATACTTCATAAGGATTCCATGAAGTACTTGAACGCCACAATCCGAGTCTAGATGAGGTCATGGCGGCCGTCTCAAGTTGGCACAGTGTTGCAGTCCGAATCCAGCCCCAAAACGTGTTGGATTTGATCTCTTTCTTTCCTTGGGCCAAAAGTGACGTGGTGCCCTAGTGGAGAATGTTGGGAATACTTGTACTTGGCCCCCAATCAACTTTTTTGGTCCACCATGCCTTCCATGTGTCTTTAACACTCTTTTTTATCCATGTATGTATTTCTGAAAATGACAATGAACACACATCATGGTGCAGCATCAATTCATCAAATGTATCAAATACAATCATGGTAAAGGATTGTTTCACCTGTGAATCAAAAGTTGCTAATGTGGTTGTATTCGGGCAGGTGATGTCCTCATCAGTTAGCACTCCACTAGATCTAAATGCATATGCAATGAGTTAGAACATCTAGTGACACTTTGATAACCACATTTCACGTTGAGTTTCACCCCACTTAATAGTATGGCTATCTATACTAAATATGATCACACCCACTAGGTGTCTTCATCACCAAAATAAAATGGCCCTATGGATTTCACTTTAACCTTAAGCCCATTTTGTTTTTCTCCTTCTTCTTTTCTAAGCCCGAGCACTTGATCATCTTCATAGACTCCACCATCATCCTCATCGTGATCATCTCCATTTGCTCCATCACTTGGAATGTACTTCACCTATCTCATATTCACTTAGAGCACATAGGTTAGTACCTAGGGTTTCATCAATTCACCAAAACCAAACTAGAGCTTTCAAGGAGTTAGATGATCTAGCATCTGCTGGACTGTTGCTAGACAAATCCATAGGCAGATGGATAGCACCGCTTGGTCACTAGACACCCAGAGCAAGTGGAGGTGAGATCATCCTCTTTAAGGCCTTTATCGAGAGGGGATTAGGGTCGCCATCTTACAACTTCTTTAGCGGGCTCTTACATTTTTACGGTTTGATGGTCAACCATCTGGCCACAAATGGCGTACTCCACATCTCGATCTTTGTACATCTATGTGAAGTTTTATTGGAATATGTCCCTCATTTAGTCTCTTTTGCTACTTCTTCTAGGTGAAGTGTCAACCTAGTGACCTAGCTATGACTGTAGTTGGAGGAGCCAGAATTCAGTTGCGGATAGAGACAAAGAAACAGTACTTGGAGTATGACTTAATAGAGTCGGTGAGGGAGTGGGCAGCTGATTGGTTCTATATGGAGAATCATCTGCCAATCCTAGCCAAGCATACTAGATTTGCCCTAAGGAAACAGAGCAACTGGGAGTATCGATTGACTGAACAGAGGTGGAGTAGATGCAGCCATTGCTGAGTCAAATCCAAGCGTTGAAGGATACCGGGTTGATTGAAGTGGTGGTACTTTGAGATTTTGGCTTCGAGTACCTCAGAGCAAAAGATCCATCCAGGATGTCCTTGGAAGAACTCTCAGCTAAAGAGATACTCTGACGGCTATGAAAGTTGCTAAAGAATGTAGAGCACATGCTATTGAAATCACCACATTTTGTGCTGCCAAGCCTCATTTAGCGATAAGATTATTTATCCTGTGTGTACTCAATAGCCGTAATTGGTTGCCTAGAAATATTCTTGTGACTGAAACCTGCTTGCTCAAAACAGGGTCATGGGCATGAATGGAACGATAGCCCACCGCCACCACTAGTCGGCGAAGACAAGAGCATAACTCTAGATAAACCCATGATGGACGATGAAGTATGGGATACGGAGGACCCCTTGGAGGCATTGAGTCATCTGACATAGAGTCTGGTATGTAGATGCCGCTGAGGATGAAGAAGAGGGTGAGACTAGCACACGGAAGCGCTCCCGGAGTCCCAGCATTGAACTTATGGCTGCTCCCATCTCGAAGAAGCCATGCTCAAATAATCAGAGAGGCATGCAGAAGGTTGCACCATCTTCTATTCTTCATATTTCTGAAGGCGAGAAGGAGTCGGAGGGTACTCGGCAACCTTAGCCGATAGCCCAAGGGGCAGGTATCCCCGTATTTGACTCAAAGTTTTAAATCTCTTAGCTATAGCCGGAGATAGCTGTTGGATGAGTTGAAAGCTAAGATATTCAACTTTTGGCGCTAACAATAGCCAGCAGCTAATAGCCAGAGAAATCCAGATATAGCCGCTAATGGAGGCACGTTTTAGATGCAGCTGAAACTTTGTCAGCCCAGAAAAGTCACCCGTGACCCAGCTAAAATTTTCTGGGCTCAACTTTTCCCAACCCACCCCCACACCCCGTAACCCTAGCCTGTAGTCTCGGTCACGCTCGACTCTCTCCCAAGTCTATGAGAAAAAGGAGCAGGCGGCGACAACAGCCTCTCTTTCGATGGCGGCAGCGGCCTCTGCTTCCGAAGCCGGCGTCAGGCCAGGGCCAGCAGCGTAGCCAGCCGGATCCCCCAAGCGGCGATTGCTACCTGCTATAGATTCCCCAACCCAGTACAACTCGAGCCACGGCGGAGTCAGCAGTCAGCACGACTGGAGGCAGCTCGACCATCTTCCCCAACTCCGGTTGTCTTCCTCAGTTCTTCATCTTGCCCAATCCTAAGCAGCAACAACAACACCAAATCGTCGAACACCATAAAAGATCAATCAAGTAACTTTCTTCATCTTCCCCAATCCTAAGCAGCAGCAGCAACACCAAGTCGTTGTACTATTGTCTTTAGCTCTACAGTTTATTAGCCTATGATGGCCACCTATGAACCTGTGATTTACTCCTCTAAAGTTTCAACTGTCGTGTGTTTTTTTCTAAAGGGCTTAGCTGCAGCAATCTTCGGCTATAGCTGCGCTTAGCTATTTGGAAGGTCCGCAGCTAAGAGGCTTAGAGCATCTCCTACAGATGGGCTAAATACATTTGTGCATGCTATTATAGCTATTGTGGCCCAAAAAAGTTATCCAACAGCTTTTCTATCCGGTGTTCTATTTTTCAACGCTCGCCATCCCGGAGTCGTCGCTGGCCAATTTTCCCATGCGAGACTCGCTTGCTATCCCGCGGCGCCAATGGAATCCCGCGCTCGTTTTTCTTCTCCGCGCCACGGCGGCAATGGAATCCTGCGCGCAGGCTTCGCCACTCCCGCACTCGATTTCCTTCTCCGTGCGCCAGCCTCTCCCCCTCCCACGTGCGCCCCCCTGTCCTTCTCCTGTTTTTCTTCCCATCCCGTGCTTCTTCTTCTCGGCACCTGCGTCTTCCTCTCTCCTCGACGTGGATCCCTTCGAGGACCTCGGAATCGTGCGGAGGCACCATGTCGCAGGCACAATCAGAAGCGGATCTAATGTCTGGGAGCCATGGCCACGAGGACCCCAATTCTTCTGAGCTCCAGTCGTTCCCCATCTTCTCGGTGGCCAGCGGTTGGGAGGAACATCAGTTGCCATCGTTGCCTTGGTTGCAAAGAGCAGGGGTACCTGGGCTACGGCGTGGAGTTCTTCCTCCCAATGTTGCCCCCGCTGCATCAGCCCCCTTGTCTGGCATGTATTCCGGTGAGTTTCAAATACCTAGATCCAATTTTTTTTGTTTTTTAATAATGAAGCCTACTCGAAATGTACATGAAAGCATTCTTGGCAATTGATTGTGAATGAAAGCATTCTTGTGAACTCAGATTTGGTGAGCTATGAATCATGAACTGTGCATATAATGAGTTGAGGTCAGATTTTTGTGAAACTTGTTCAAGTGACTGTCTAATTTGCTATCAATAGTAGTTTTTTAATCTTCAGTTTGTTTTTCAGTTGAATCTCTATAGCTATGCAGCACATTGAATTTAGTCATCTTCCTATGGAGCAAATAGGGCTTTAAATTTTTTCTACAGCACATCTGAAATGTACCTGTAAGCTCAGATGCAATTTGTGAGTAGCTATGTATTGCGAGTACTTGTGAATGAAAGCATGCTTGGCAATTGATTGTGAATGAAAGCATTCTTGTGAACTCAGATTTGGTGAGCTAGGAATCATGAACTGTGCATATAATGAGTTGAGGTTAGATTTTTGTGAAACTTGTTCAAGTGTCTGTCTATTTTGCTATCAATAGTAGTTTTTTAATCTTCAGTTTGTTTTTCAGTTGAATCTCTGTAGCTGTGCAGCATATTGAATTTAGTCATCTTCCTATGCAGCACATTGAATTTAGTCATCTCTGTACTTGTGAATGAAAGCATTCTTGGCAATTACTTGTGAATGAAAGCATTCTTGTGAACTCAGAATTGGTGAGCTAGGAATCATGAAAGCATTCTTGCTAATTTCAGATAGTAGAATTCGACTAGTTGCAATAAAGTGAAGGTAGTGATTGTGCATATTTACAAATTTATTTATTGAACTAGAGCTTGTGTCTTTCAGTATGTTTAGTAATTTTATTCACAGTGGTATTTTTTCACTGTGGTATTTCACTGTAAAATGTATTAAAGGAGTCACCCATTCTTGCTTGTCCTCTTTTTCAACACCCTAAGATGTTTAGTTGATTAGAATGCAGGTCAATACTGTTGTCTCACAGGTCTAGTGGAGAACTGGAGATAGATATATAAGTCATGATACAAACTGCTGTACTTACTGAAGTTTAGCCAAAGTAAAACTGGCTAAGCTGATTTACTTTAATTTACACTGAATCGATAAAACCAGTTTAGATGATTTGTGCAATATTAGCTAGCCCTTCATGAGAAAACTGGCAACCTGAGAACTAGCTAAGATGGTTTTGTATAATATATGATTCTCTTTCCCTAACCACTGGCATTGTCGTATTGATTCTCATTGCCTGGGGTTTGTTCTTTCAACGTCGTCTTGTGGCTAACGTAGTCAATTGTCTGCACTACCATTTGATGAGTCGCGCCGGAGTGATCAGTCAAGCTTCAAGAGTTCAAGTTGCAATCCTTGCGTACAGTTTGTACCTAGGATTAGGCGATATGCTTTAACCTGACACAAATAGATTCTTTTTATTTGGAAGCATTATTTCATTCATAAGTTGTTTCCCTGTCTGATTTATCAGTTTAAGATGATCCTTTTATATCATGATTTTTTATTTAGCACTACTTGTCTGTTGTGGTCTTTCCACTTGGCGCTACTTTAGAAATATTCCATGTTGAGTGGACTGGCTGGAAAGTGCCTGTCTATTTGTAATTACTTTGACTTGGGAAACTAGTTAAAATTAAAATCGTTTAACTCTTTGGGATGTCCACTTATTTTAGGTTTACCCATTGCCTGATGATACTGCCTGCATTTCTCTAGTGTAGTAGGTAACCTTGTTAGTTCTGAACTGCCCTTTTTCTTCAAACCACTGACATTGTCGTATTGATTCTCATTGCCTGTGGTATTTTTTCACTGTGGCATTTCACTGTGGTATTTCATTCTATGATCTTGATTGTCCCTGTGGTTTCTTTTCACAGGCGCCATGGATTCGAAAAGATCTTTTACCGACATAATTACAAGGGGTTGTAATCTTGCTGCTTTGTCTGATAATGTCCCAACTCCTAATGAAACGACAGCATGTGATGAGGCCCTAGCAAGTGTCAAAGGGAGTCAGAAAAGGTCCAAGAATTTCAGTAAAGACGAGGATGAAATGTTGGTCTCAGCATGGCTAAATGTGAGTTTGGATCCAGTGCATGGAGTTGATCAATCACGTTCGACTTATTGGAAAAGAATATATGATTACTTTCATATAAACAAGACATTTGATTCTGATCGAACGCAAAGCTCCCTAATGAGCCGGTGGTCTGGTATTCTACATGATGTGAACTTATATGCTGGTTGTGTTTCAAAGATAGAGGCTAGAAATCAAAGTGGTTTATCTTTCGCTGATAAGGTAAAGATAACAGACCTTGCCCTTCAAATTGTATATGATGTTTCTCTATGTCATGCAGTCTCTATGTGTTTGAATTTGTAGGAAAAAAATGCATTAAAAATGTTCAAGTCTGAGGACAAGCAGCACCGGAATTTCCCTTACCTCCACTGCTGGGAAAAATTGAAAGACAAGGCCAAGTGGAAAAATAGAAGCAATCCCTGTGGAACGACTTCAAGGAAAAAGCAAAAGACCACGGCGAATTCAAGTCCTGTAGCGGCTGCACAATTAGTTGTCACTGCGAATGGTGAAGAGAGTCAGGAAGCAATGCCTATAGTGGACAGACCTGCAGGGAAGAAGAAGGAGAAAGACAAATTACGACAACATTCCAGCATCGAAGCATTGGATTATTTGTTGGCAAAGAAGAAAGAGGCTGACATAGAGAAGGATTTGAAAAAAGAGGAGAGGTGCAAAAAAGCCTTTGCATTGCAGGCAGAAAGGATCAGAATCGAGGAAGAAAGGAACAGAATCGAGGAAGAAAGAATCAGACTTGAGAAAGACAAATTTGAGTTCGAGAGGAACCTTGAAGAAGAGAGAATTATCAATGTCGATACGAGTACCATGTCCACCAAACAACAACTACTATATGAACAGCTCCAGAATGACATACTTGCACGGCGTATAAAAAATTAGATAAATTATCATATTGTACTGAGTACCATATTTCTTAAACATTGTGCTGGTTGTTTTCTGCATCGTAAATCATAACATTCTACAATAATTATAATCATGGCATCATTACAGTCCAATGACAATTGAAATCAATCATTAATGGTATTATTGTATAAATCTGGATAATTTTGCCACAAGTGCTCAATAAGATCGGCCTGAAGTTGTGTGTGTGTTTCCTTGTCCTTGATGTTCTTGTAATTTTGAATGAAAGCATCGAGCTCAGGGGTACTATCATGGGATACTATCACCTTTTCTCCCATATCGTCGTAATTGAAATCATCTTCATCATCCCCCTCATCCTCAACAATCATGTTGTGCATAATGATACAAGCGTTCATGATTTCTCCAAGCGTGTCCTCATCCCACAAACGAGCTGGTCTTCGAACGATAGCAAAGCGAGCTTATAGAACCCCAAACGCTCTTTCAACATCCTTTCTACATGCTTCTTGTGCCTTAGCAAAATATTTCTTCTTGTTACCTTGAGGTTCTGGTATGGTCTTCACGAAAGTGGCCCAAGATGGATATATGCCATCTGCGAGATAATAACCCATTGTATAATTGTTTCCATTGATGTTATAGTTAACCTGTGGACCGTCACCTTTAGCAAGCCTTGCAAAAACAGGAGATCTTTGGAGAACATTGATATCATTATGCGAGCCCGGCATCCCAAAAAAACCATGCCAAATCCAAAGATCTTTAGAAGCAACCGCTTCTAGTATAATTGTAGGATCCTTTTTGTGCCCCACGTACATACCCTGCCATGCAACAGGGCAATTTTTCCAGGTCCAATGCATGCAATCTATGGAACCAAGCATACCTGGAAAACCTCTTCTCTCACCAATTGCAAGCAATCTAGCTGTATCATGTTCATTAGGCTTTCTCATGTACTCATGCCCAAATATATGAACAACAGCTCTGACAAACCTTCTCAAACTCTCTAGAGCAGTACTCTCACCAATACGAACATAGTCATCCGTAGCATCAGCCGCTACTCCGTAAGCTATCATCCGAAATGCCGCCACAACCTTCTGCAAATAAGAAAGTCCTAGGGTACCAGCTGCATTTCTCTTTTGCACAAAATAGTCGTCATGATCCTCGACAGCATTCATTATACGGACAAACACATGACGCCTCATTCGAAATCTATGCAAGAAGACAAATTAATTAGGCGACAATCGAATATATATACAAGGTACAATTGAAAAAAAAAATGGGGTACATACAAACCTGCGCCTGAAATAATTTGGCTCGTATGTAGGATCATCTGAAAAATAGTCTCGATAAAGTCTCACGTGCCCTGACTGTCTATCACGATTTATTACACGATGTCCCTCAACGGAACCACGATGACGTGGTTCATTGCCAATATCCGTTGCTACTATGTCTGCAGCGGCAATATACAATTCATCGTCATCATCCGAAGACGATGAATCGACCACTTCATTCAGCAGATTGAACTCGGCTTCAGAATCCATTACACACCTACGGTTGCTGCTCGGCTGATGGATTCACCTGACAAAATCTGAATGCATGAAGTGCTCACTGCGGCTGCTGCTCGGCTACACGTTGCACCGAACGGCGCGGCCACGCAGGGACAGCCGTACCAAGGCGTGCTTTGCGCCTGGCGGCGGTGCGTGCGTTGCTTGCGAGCAGCGGCGGTGGTGCGTGCGTTGCGCTTGCGAGCAGGCTTGGTGGGTGCGTTGCTGGCGACTAGGCCTGGCGGCAGTGGTGCGTGCGTTTGCTTGCTAGCAGGCCTGGCAGCCAATGCAAGGACCTTCAGGTCCGTCTTGGCCCATTTAATTATACAAAAGGAGCATCTTTAGCTAGGTTGCTGTAGCCATCATGTTTTTTAGAGGCTTTTCTATTTTACATGATGGCTAAATCAAGAGATTTAGCATTTATTTTTAGCTAACCTGTAGGAGATGCTCTTAGCCGGAGATTTAAAACCTTGATCCGACTACTTTAGTATTGCTAAAAATAGCTAAATTGCATGTTGACTACTGCCTTGTATGTGACACAGCGGAGCAAACACCACCGCAAGAGGCCGAGGAAGAGGGTACCGCTGCTCCTCATGTGGAGAAGAGCAACCGCTGGGTCATGCCAAGGAACAGCCGAACTAGATGCAGGAAAGCAACCGCTGGTAAGCGACCCTCCCGCAGAACCGTCTGCGAAGAAGAAGAATGTGATGAAAATACTCGGCCAACCCAAGCTTGTCGAGGATGATATCTTTGCTTTGATATCTGCTATGTAGCCATGCTGATTAGTATGCCTGTTTCAGAGTTCCGCCAACCCTAGCAGAGGAAGCTGTTACGGTCACCTTGGTGAAACCGATCGCTATCCTTGTGGAGTGTCATCTGCCGATGCTATAGAGATGCCTTTGTCTGTCCTAATGGAAGAGCCGTGTGTGGTGTCTCTAGAAGAGGAAGCCGCTGCTTCTGTGGAGGAGCCTACCGGTGGTGAGGACACTATGCATGGAGCAAGAGAGACTGAAGCGACTCCACTGCTTGTGGCAAACATTGGACCAGGTGCAGAACTTGAAGCTGTTTCAACTGAAGAGGTCCATGATGGTAGCCAGCCATTGAAACAGCCAAGTGTTGGAGCGGCGATTGCCAACTGCTCAAGACAAGAGGAGGGTGCTCTCACCGTGCCCAATAATCAGTTGGTAGTCGCAGGCCAAGTCATGGCAAGAGTTGGACAACAAGCTCCTGCGACTACTTCCCTATCGAGAAGAGTAGTCGGCCTGGATTTATTCGGGTATGATTCAGATATCTCATGGATTAAAGAGGTATGGTTGGAGGTGCGCGCCTAGGAAGTCACCCATGATTCGCTCCTTGAGGTAAGATTTCATGCTTTGGATCCTTAAGCCTATTGTTGCTGCCAATAAGTATTCCACTCATTGAGCTGAGTTTGTAGAATCTAGAGCTGTAGGCGACTGACCAAGCCAAAAGGATCCATCAACAGCTCTCTGTCCGCCTTGCGGAAGCTGAGTCAAAGCATGCCATGGAGATGAAGGAATTAACGGGCAAGCTGACCATAGTGGAGGCGGAGCACAAACTGGCTACCCAGATCTTGGGTAGTCGGATAGGCGAGCTAGAGGCTGATATCCAAAGAGTAGTCAACGAGCGTGATGCTGCACTCGAACGTGAGGCTGAAGTCTGTCAAAAGGCGAAAAGAGCCAAGGAGTCCTCCAAGAATAAAAAGAAAACCTTGGAGAAGAAACTTAAAGGTAACTTGCAGCTGTTAGAATAAACCACGACACATAGTGCCCATGGCGTGTGCGTCACTGTGCCGCGTCGTGGTGGTGTCGTGTGTGTTGTGTCCGTGTCTGTGCCATTGCAGGCGAGCTGCGGTGCGAGGCTGGGTGTAGGGCCTGTCCAGGGCGCGTTGTGTTCGGGCATGCCGTGGTCGAGCTGGACTCTAGTCGCTGTGCATGGAAGTTGCCAGGACCGGTTCAGTGCTTGGCTATTTTAGGAGTTCGTGGTGTGCGTGGCGCCGGTCAGCATGGAGGAAGCCGCAGTCCGGGACGAGCGAATGGCTCCCTGGTGTCGCTGAGCGGGTCGTGCCGATCATGGCGTAAAGACCGGGTGAGTGGAGGTGAGCTCCGTGGTGCGTCCCGTGGTTGTTAAATACGCCATGTACTCCTCGTTGCATAGTTGCCAAGTCCAGAGAAATAAAAAGTGCCAAGATACAGGCCGTTGTGTTGGCCGCGGCGTTCGTCGCCGGAAACAGCTTGTGTTCATCGTCTCCCTCGCCGGTACTTTGTGTTCATGAGTGCGAGTGAGTTCCTGGCTGTAGCTTACATTTGGTACCAGAGCCGGTGTATGTACTACGGTGGTTCCTTCAGTCCACCACGAGAGCCGCCGAAGAAGAAGCGCGTGATCCCACGCAGAGGTCCGACGGCAACGACGATGGCCGGTGGTGATGTGAAGGAAGGCACCAGCTCGCCGCGTACGGTCATGGTGGAGCGCGTTTTTGGTGGCGGCGAGATCCCGAAGCTGACAAAGACGAACTACCGCGAGTGGGCACTTGAAGTGCAGTGCAACCTGGAGGGCATGGAGCTCTGGGATGCCGTGGAGGGCGGCAACGCCGAGCGCGGCAAGGATCGACGGGCACTGGCTGTCATTCTTCGTGGTGTGCCGCCGGAGACGAAGTCTGGGCTCGTCGCGAAGAAGACGGTCAAGGAGGCTTGGGAGGCGATCAAGTCGCTGCGCGTGGGAGACACGCGTGTGCAGGAAGCCAAGGCGCAGCACCTCCTCAAGCAGTTCGAGAACGCGGCGTTCAAGGACGGCGAGGCGATCGACGACTTCGCCGTGAGGATCGGCTCCATCGCCGCGGAGCTGCGCGAGTTGGGGGAGGACATGGAGGACGAGCGCGTCGTCAAGAAGATGCGGCGGGTTGTGCCGTCGAGGTTCAACCAAGTTGCATGCTCCATCGAGATGTTCGCCGACTTCAAGAAGATGTCGCTCGAGGAGCTCGTCGGCAGGCTGCGCGTGGCCGAGGAGCGTTGTGGCGGCGGCGAGCTTGGAGGCGAGCGCACCGGGCAGCTGCTGCTCACGGAGGAGCAGTGGGAGGCGTGTCGTCGTCAGCGACGCAACAAGGATTGTGCACGTGCGGGAGATGCGCAGAACGGCCGTGGCGGTGGCGGCGACGACGACGACGACGCTCGCAGCACCACGAGCTCAGGAAGCAAGCGTGGCGGGAGCCGCTTCCGTGGGCGATGCTATGAGTGCGGCGAGCGCGGCCACATGGGCAAGGACTGCCGTGGGAAAAAGAAGGAAACAGCTCTCCTCGCTGATGTCGACAACGAGCAGACGCTCATGTTGGTTCGGCGTACGGGGTGTTGTGGTTTAGGGGGTGATTGTTAGAATAAACCACGACACATAGTGCCCATGGCGTGTGCGTCACTGTGCCGCGTCGTGGTGGTGTCGTGTGTGTTGTGTCCGTGTCTGTGCCATTGCAGGCGAGCTGCGGTGCGAGGCTGGGTGTAGGGCCTGTCCAGGGCGCGTTGTGTTCGGGCATGCCGTGGTCGAGCTGGACTCTAGTCGCTGTGCATGGAAGTTGCCAGGACCGGTTCAGTGCTTGGCTATTTTAGGAGTTCGTGGTGTGCGTGGCGCCGGTCAGCATGGAGGAAGCCGCAGTCCGGGACGAGCGAATGGCTCCCTGGTGTCGCTGAGCGGGTCGTGCTGATCATGGCGTAAAGACCGGGTGAGTGGAGGTGAGCTCCGTGGTGCGTCCCGTGGTTGTTAAATACGCCATGTACTCCTCGTTGCATAGTTGCCAAGTCCAGAGAAATAAAAAGTGCCAAGATACAGGCCGTTGTGTTGGCCGCGGCGTTCGTCGCCGGAAACAGCTTGTGTTCATCGTCTCCCTCGCCGATACTTTGTGTTCGTGAGTGCGAGTGAGTTCCTGGCTGTAGCTTACAGCAGCTGCTCCTAGCTTTGGTACCCAACTGTGTTGTTAACCTTCACTTGTTCGTGAGCTTACTCGTTGTTTGTTCCGACTTGTTTTGTTTCCGCAGAAGCTGAACTCTTGGCGGAACAGAATGCTCAAAGTGCTCATGATGGAAGGAGAGCCTTCAATGACAACAGGATGAGCTTCAAGAGGTACATGATCAAGCTCAATCTTTAATGTCTGAGGCTGAACGCTTGTGCAAGGATGCTGATCGAGAGATTGCGCAGGGGCTAAAAACCCTGAAGCAGCAGCAGGAGAGCCTAGCCTCCAAGGAGGCAGAACTAAAAGCCCTACAGGACTTGATGGAGCCTCTTCTTGAGCTAATCCCATAAGTGGAGGAGGGTGGCGAGATCTCTCTTCTGGAGCGCATCAAATTTGCCCCAGGCCAACTAACACAATACATCACGGAGATGTCCCAGTCTATTGTTAAGGAGTTCGTTGTCGAAAGCCATGATGATGCATTGAAGAAGATCTGACAGTAGCCGAAGGGCGAGTAGGAGAGTTAGCCAACTCCTATGCTGAAAACTTGAAGCTTTTAGAATAGGTCTTCCGATTCTCTCAGCTTCTGTAAAAACATGCTATGTAATATACCAAGTTAATGAAAAAGACATATTTAGCATGAACACCA
The DNA here is from genome assembly GCF_019320115.1 of Miscanthus floridulus. Classification (NCBI taxonomy): domain Eukaryota; kingdom Viridiplantae; phylum Streptophyta; class Magnoliopsida; order Poales; family Poaceae; genus Miscanthus; species Miscanthus floridulus. The sequence goes on along the minus strand of NC_089582.1, from coordinate 67,800,845 downwards.
TTGTATCTTATTGTTCTGTATAGTACTCGACTAAAACACTTGGTTGTTTTTTTGATGAAACAGGAGGGGTTTACACCCCTACTGGAATTTATTGAAATAAAAAACAAGCTGTCTTAAGGTTACAACTCAGGAAACAAAAAATGTTAAAAAGAAAATCATAACTATTACACAAAGGCTTGAAGCCATGAATCTATATGAGGATGAAGTGCTTTTGCTCTTAGTATAACCAGAGCAAATTCCTTCCGAAAAACTTGGCGGCCCTTTGAACTGAACGAGGCATCTGCCTGAAAATTATGTCATTGTGCATTATCCATATTGACCAACACATTGTGATCAAAATCTCCATGAAAAACGGCACTGGAAGCTAAAGCTTGAAGCTCTCAATGATGTGCATCACATCTACGGTATTGGGGACCTGAAGCTACAAACTGGCCCAACAGGCTATTGAGAAGGGACACTGAAACATAAGATGCAGCAGATCTTCTTCAATGTTTAGATGACAAAGAACACAATTATAGTCAGGCAAGAGCATATGTCGCTGGTGTAGCAGGCCTCTGGTACTTAAATGATCTTGAAGCACAAGCCAAAAGAAGAATTTTCTTTTATTATGGCAAGAAGATTGCCAGAGCTAGCTGAAGACGGGGGGGGTATATGCCTATGTCCAATGAGCTGCTTGTATGTTCTGCAAGAGGAAAACAATGATGATCCCCAAATATAGCTCCATTGATCATGGCTGGCCTAAAGACTAAAACTGTCAAGACTGTTACTGAGACTCAAGAACTGATCATATGCTTCTTGTGGAAGAGGAAGTTGGAACAGGTCATGCATTTGAGGGCTGGTGGCAGCCACAGAGACAGAGATGAACTGGTTTTTGGCAAAAGAGAACAACTCTGGGAAAGCTTGACTGCAAATTATTCCATTCCACAAGTCAGACCAAAGAAAGCAAGATTTACCATCTTGAATGTTAACCATAGCAATGCCTTTGAACTAAGTCAGGAGCTTGAGAATATCTCTCCACCAAAAGGACCCTCTAAAATTGATTCCAAATACAGGCAACTTATCCCTTGAATCATATTTACCCCAAACCAGCTGTACCCATGGAACCTGAACTCTATTATAGAACTTGTGCAGATGTTTAATCAAAAAGCTTTCATTTTGAACAGTGTTTACACTAAAATTTGGGAAGAGAAACGCGGGAACTCGAAGCTTCCAAGATTATGTCATCAAGGAATCGATTAGATGTGAATCGATATCAGCTGATTTAGATGCGATGTCAGAATCGGCTATTTTATGGATGACGTCAGCAGACAACGTCAATGGGCTATGCTTGAATGGCGCCAGGAAGATGTGTCAGACTCTACAAATAAGGAAAATTAGGGTCCAAGTTATTTTTAAGTTAGAAAGTTTTCTTTTATTCCAAGAATTGTAATGAGTCATATTTGAGTAGGATTCATATTTAGGTTCTGGTATAAATATTAGACCCTAATTATTGTACAAAGAGACGAACACTCAATCAATACAATCTTTTCGGCTTTCGCCATCGCATTAGAAGTAGGAGTAGGAGTACTGTAGATCTCAACGAGTTCTTCAGCAAATAGGGCTGCACAACTGATCGACCTCCAGCTTGCTTGTGAATACCGTCACAACTTGTATTGTGCTTGTAAAGCTGCATCCAAAGACATGTTTCAATCTCAAATACACTCACTAGTTAATGAGATCTAATGTAATGACACTACCATAGCTACATCGATCTGATCGAACCTCACTAGTAAGACTTTAGATTAGAAATTATTGATTAGTGGACTTGTTCATGATCAAGATATGTACTTTGTTTGTTTGCTTTGACTGCATCGACTATTTTAGCCGATTTGCCTATACTCTCACGCATATAGCATGTTTTCATGAATCTGTCAACATATAGATGGTTTTATAGATTCTTTGGCTTTAGTTTGTTATCATTATCATAGCCGCATCGATCCGATCAAACCTCACTGTTGATAATAATATATTAGATTCAAACTGTTTCTAGATTCATTTATATTAGACAGTCAATTTGTTCGCATGTTATACTCTTTTCATCAAACTTATTGGCTCGACGCTTTATATCGATCATGTTCCATTTAGCCGATGATACTTTCTGATGTTCCATGAGCATCGGTTATTTTGATTCATATCATTATCATTTAATATTATCCAATAATCCTTGATTTAAAGATCTTCATTTCATTGATACGCCAAATATCGACTATTTAGTCGATAGCCTTATTGAATCGGCTATCTATCCATACATTTGGAACTATCTGGTGCAACACCGATATGTTCTACTTTAAATTACTGATAAGATTTTCTCTCCTTGTCAATTGTAGGTTAAATTGACTGGCACGTCGTTGGGTTTTTAGAATCGGCTGGTTCTATGTTGAAGCCAAGCAGATATCTGGTCTCGTTCCACTCAGATCATACGGCTTGGTGTGTGTTGATCAGATCACCATATTTTTGTGTCAACACACTTTTTGGCACACTCGGTGGGGCCACAATCGTCATGGCGGTTCACAACAACAAGGACATTCTTATGCTACCTTATGAAGACTTACCTGATGAGGATAAAGATGTCATTGGTAAGGCTATAAAGGAGTTTTAGAACAAGTGCTTGTTGTCATACACCAAAACACGTGACAATAAAGTTGTTCAAAAATATCCACTACCGAGAGTTTTGATGCATGGATAGTCAGATACAGGCGAAGCTGATGATAGGCATTTCTTTGTAGAAGCTGTCAACAAATCTATTCATGATGCAATGCTAAATCATAATACTGATTTCTTAAATACATTCCATAATACCATGAAGGAGGTGTTTTATGGATTTTCACTTGATCAGGTTGGACCGGCTTATTATAATATTCTATATCCGTTGACTCAGGGGACTAATCAAGCCGGTACTAGCCATCAAGAAATAGCACTAGCTAAGAGTGATGATGCCCAGGCAATTCAGAATCCATCTGAGCAAATTTTGGGTGGTACTACTAATCAAATACAATATAATCCTAGATCATCAGTGCAGCATGTGCAACAGTCGATAGGGCAAGTTCAGAATCACATGGTTAATTTTGGTACATCAAGCCAAATACCACCGTCAGCTCAAAAAATAGCACCATCGGTTTAAAGGATTCGTAGAGATACAGATCCTAATATTTTCAATTAGAGATTTCAAACAGTAAATCAGCAAGGGGCTCGACATATAGATATTCCACAAGGATATCATTATGGTTCAGATTATAATACCCTCAATAAAATTCCAAATCTAGGATATCAAGGCACTCAGAATTTCAATCTACAGATGGGTCAGCAATTGCCAAGAAATCCAAACTCAAATGCTGATGAATTGTTACTCAGAGTAACTGAAATGATGAAAAATTAGTTTGGTTTAAAACCAAAAGGGTAGACCTTTTTGTACAAACGTCCGTATCCAGAGTTGTATGATTTGGTGGCCCTTCCTACGAACTACATGCTTCTAGAATTTGCTAAGTTCACTGGTCAAGATAGCACAAGTATAATAGAATATGTCAGTCGATATCTTACTCAGTTGGGTGAAGCCTTTGTTGAAGAAGCGCATCAAGTTGGTTTCTTCTCTTTGTCCATGTTAGGACCAGCTTTCACTTGGTTTTCATCACTTGCGGTTAATTCTATTGCCAATTGGAGTGATCTTGAAAAGAAATGTCATACATATTTCTACACTGGGATAAGGGAAAGAAAGATCATAGATTTGACAACTATAAAAAAAGAGCTAATGAATCTAGGGCTAAGTTTCTTTAGAGGTTCTGAGAAACAAGAAACTTATGCTTTTTATTGAATTTGACTGATCATCAGCTAGCTGCATTGGCCGTTCAAGGAATGTTGCCCTAGAATATGCGCAGAGATACCCGATTCTAGAAGAATGCTGCAATTGTTGAAGCTTATAATCCATATTTAGTCGATGATGATGATGAAGAAGAGGAAATTTCCGCAGCTGAATGGAATTGGGGTAAAAAGATAGTAATGGTTTGAAATCCTTGGGGAAAAGAAGTTGAAGAAAGTTATGATTTTGATGTTACAAAAGCAGACAAACTTTTTGATTTCTTGCTTGAGAAAGGACAGATTAAACTGCATTGCAATCATGTTATATTACCTCCCGATCAGTTGAAGAATAAGAAGTTCTACAAGTACCATAACACTACCTCTCATACTACTAATCATTGCAGGATTTTTCGGTAGCATATTCAGAGGGCTATTCAACAAGGGAAGCTTAAATTGGATACAGTTCAGAAAATGAAAGTTGATGATAATCCTTTCCCAAAGGATCAGATGATGCTAAGTTGTTCAAAGGGAAAACTAAAGTTTTGACATCAGCCAGGGCAAGAGAAACTGGAACAATTGATCTGAAGATGCAAATATCGGCTGATGAATATAGAGAAATTAAAAGGCATCGTGACCAACAAAAGAGCCAATATGAGCAGGGAGAAACGTCTTGAGATGGTGCGATGAGACCACATGTTACATCTCGAATTCTATTGAATAAATGGCAGCGGCAAAAGGAGAAAGATTATCAGCACTGGTTAGAAGAGAAGGAATATCAATGTCAACAAGCAGAAGAGACATGAAATAGAACAAGCTGAGTCGCATTGGAATTACCTTTTCTTCAGACATTGTTGGAATGAAGGTTTGAGATTGTCTACTAGAAATAATTACCCAGAATGTATTGAACAATATTGGGAGTTTTGGCAATCTTAAGTCAACCGCCGGTCTATCCATGATCGAATTGAATATCAACATAATGATGTGGATCGGTGCTTAAAAAATAGAAGCATTCATGATCGGCTTAGAAAGCGAGTTGATCAGAACTGGGTCGATTATGAAGAAGAAGATGATGAAGAGTATATTTGGTAGGAAGGACAGTGGTGTCCAGGAGGTTTATCAAGAAGTTAGAAGAGAAGAGTATAATGCCTAAGGAGCAGAGAATTAGAACAGGCTCAGAAATCTGGTAAATCGCAAGTATGGTGTGCTAAACAAACAGCCGATAAGGGTCAGCCATCGGCTAATATTCAAATGACTTTTCTTTTACCATCTGAATTTAAAGCTCCAGTAGATCAAGAAGTCTATTCGGATTTTGATGAATCAGAGTATGAAGAGATGGTAGCCTAGTTGACATTGATACAACAAGCTATATTTGATAAACTAGTTAAGCATCAACATTTGAAGGCTTTATATGTGAAAGGTTTTATCGATGGGAAGCCAATGAGTAAAATGTTGGTTGATGGAGGTGCCTCTATTAATCTAATGCCTTATACTATGTTTTGCAAGCTTGGTAAGGGACCAGAAGATCTTATTGAGACTGACATGATACTTAAGGATTTTTTGGGTAATGCATCCAAGACTAGGGGGGCAATAAATGTTGAATTGATAATTGGCTGCAAGACTTTGCTCACTATATTTTTTGTCACTGATGGAAAAGGTTCGTACAGTTTACTCCTTGGATGTGACTGGATTCATGCCAATTGTTGTGTACCATCGACTATGCATCAATGCTTGATTCAATGGCATGGAGACAATGTTGAGCTAGTTCATGCTGATGATTCTGTGAGTATAGCAACAGTTGATCCAATGTATTGGGAACTAGAAGATTTTGAGTGTTTTTTTGGCAAGCGATAGGAAGGAGGCTTCATTAGAATCAATTATGAAGGCCAATAGCTGATCCAAGCAGTCAGCTCTGAAAATTTGTTTTAATGGATAATCCAATAGATGGTACAAATGGTAAACTAGAACATGGCTTTACGTCGGTCGATGAGTTAGAAGAAATAGATATTGGTCCTAGAGATAGGCCTTGGCCTAGGCCGATGTATGTAAGTGCTAAATTGGATCCTAAGTATAAACAAGAATTGATAGATTTGTTAAAGGAATTTAAAGATTGTTTTGCTTGGGAATATTATGAAATGCTTGGTTTAGATCGATCAAATGTTGAACATCGGTTGCCAATCAAACCTAGATATCAGCCATTTAAACAAGCTCCAAGAAGATTTAATCCAAATGTTCTTGATGATATTAGGAAGGAGACTAAAAGACTACTAGAAGCAAAATTTATCCAACCTTGCCGATATGCAGAGTGGATATCGAGTGTAGTTCCTATGTATAAGAAAAATGGAAAGTTGAGAGTCTGTATTAATTTCAGAGATGTGAACAAGGCTACACCAATGGATAGTTATCCGATGCCAATAGTCAATATGTTGGTAGATGCAGCAGTCGGGCATAAGGTAATTAGTTTTATGGATGGTAATACAGGTTATAATCAAATTTTTATGGCTAAAGAAGACATAGTCAAAACAGCCTTTAGGTGCTCTGGCGCAATCAATTTATTTGAATGGGTTGTGATGACTTTTGGATTGAAGAATGCTAGTGCAACTTATCAGAGGGCAATGAATTATATTTTTCATAAGTTGATCGATAGCATTGTTGAAATCTATATAGATGATGTGGTGGTGTAATCCAAAGGGTACAAAGAACATCTGGCTGATCTGCGGGAGACTTTGGAGTGCACAAGAAAACATGGTTTAAAGATGAATCCTAATAAGTGTGCCTTTGGAGTGTCAGCTGAACAATTTTTGGGTTTTATAGTGCATGAGAGAGGAATTGAGATTGGTCCGAAAAGTATGAAAGCAATTGATGAGGTAGTACCTCCAACTAATAAAATAGAATTACAATCTCTACTTGGTAAGATAAGTTTTATAAAAAGGTTTATTTCAAATATGTCAGAAAGGATTCTGACATTTTCTCCTTTGTTGAAGTTGAAAAATGATCAAGAATTTAAATGGGGTGACGTACAACAAAAAGCATTTGAGGACATAAAAGAGTATATGAAATCTTCACCTGTGCTGGTTCCTCCTCGGCAAGGTAAGCCTTTTAAGTTGTATATGTCGGTCGATAGCCAAATGATTGGATCGGCCTTGATGCAAGAGTTTGAAGGAAATGAACGGGTTGTTTTCTATTTAAGTAGAAGACTTTTGGATCTAGAAACAAGATATTCTCCTATTGAAAAGTTGTGCTTATGCTTATGTTTCTCCTGCACTAAATTGCGATATTATTTATTATTGGCTGAGTGTATAGTTGTGTCTAAAGCTGATGTGATCAAACACATGTTGTCAATGCCGATATTAAATGGGAGAATGAGAAAGTGGATTCTTGCATTATTAGAATTTGACTTGAGGTATGAATCAGCTAAAGTAGTCAAAGGGCAAGTGATGGTTGATTTTATTACTCAACACCATAAACCAAGCATCGGCTATGTGGAACCTTTGCCTTGGACATTGTTCTTTGATGGATCATCATGCAAGCAAGGTGGTGGCATTGGTATTGTTATTATTTCGCCTTGGGGGGCAAGTTTTGACTTTGCCTTTCAAACCAAACCAATGACCACCAATAATCAAGCAGAATATGAAGCTATTCTTAAAGGACTTCAACTTCTTCAGGAAGTAAAGGCCGATTCAATTGAAATATTTGGAGATTCACAGCTAGTTATTAATCTATTGATCGTCCTGTATGAATGTAAAGATGATATTCCGAAGGGATAACATGATGAATGTCAAAAGTTACTTGAGGAGTTTCCCCTTACTTCTCTTTAGCATATTCCAAGAGCACAGAATCAAGAGGCCAATCGGTTAGCTCGGAATGCGTCAGGCTATCGAATGTTCCAAGAAATCTTAAGTAGTGAGACCTTGGCTATGATTGGAGAGTTGAAATAGCCGATTACCTCAAGAATCCATCATAGAAGGTTATCAGAAAATTGAGATATAAATCAACTAAGTATGTTTTGTTAGATGATCAGTTGTATTACAAAATAGTTGATGGAGTTTTGCTTAAATGTTTAAGTCAAGAAGAAGCAAGAATATTGATGGGAGAAGTGCATGAAGGAATATGCAGATCTCATCAATCGGCTTATAAGATGAAATAGGTTATTCACAGGACTAGATATTTTTAGCCAACAATATTAGAAGATTGTTTTGAATATTACAAGGGGTGTCAGGATTGTCAGCGTTTTGGTAAAGTTTAGAAATTGCCTACATCAGCTATGAACCCAATAATTAAGCCATGGCCATTCCAAGGCTGGGGAATTGATTTAATTGGCTAGATTTTTACACCTTCAAGTAGTGGGCACAAGTTTATATTGGTAGCAATAGATAATTTTACCAAGTGGGTTGAGGCGATTCCTTTGAAAATAGTAACTTCAAAGAATATGGTTGATTTTATTAGGGAGCATATTGTTTATCATTTAGAGATTCCTCAAACCATTACTACTGATTAAGAGACATTGTTGACATCAGAAGAATTCAGAGATTTCACTGCTAGTATGGGAATTAAATTACTAAATTCTTCTCCTTATTATGCTCAAGCCAATGGCCAGGCAGAGGCATCCAATCAAATTTTGATTAAGTTGATTAAGAAGAAAATTGAAGAGCAACCAACAAAGCGGTACCTACACTTAATGAAGCATTGTGGGCATATAGGATGGCTTGCCATGGATTGACTAAATCATCACCTTATGAGTTAGTAATGGGCATAATGCAGTTCTTCCTTGGGAGATTTAGACTAGATCAAGACATGTTACTTTGCAAAATGATTTGACATCCGAAGTCTATAAAAACCTTATGATGGATGATTTGGAGGACTTAAGTTGTCATCGGTTGTGCGGTCTTGAAAATATTGAGGCCAATAAATTAAGGGTTGCAAGGCATTATAATAAAAAGGTCAAGAACAAACAGCTTTCCGAAGGCAAGTTAGTTTGGAAAGTAAGATTGTCGATTGGGTCTAAAGACAACAAGTTTGGCAAATAGTCGCCTAATTGGGAAGGTCCTTATTAGATTAAACGTTGTGCGCCTGGCAATGCTTATATTTTGGAAAATCTAGAAGGGGAAGAGGAGTTTGATAGAGCAATCAATGGAAATTCTCTAAAGAAGTATTATCATAGCGTTTGGATTAATACTTGATAGCCGATTTATTTAGTCATCGGCTCTAATAACTGGTACTAGGAGGGTATCACCTTTAGATCAAAAAAATAAAAATAAAACTGAAGGGGTAAAAGCCGAAACGATCTGTATTGCCTATAGAGCAAAAACACTCACAAGGACAATCATGATTCATATTATGGCAGTTTTAGAGATGAATTCATAAGAAAAAGGCAAAAACTTTATTCATTCATTATTTGCTCCTAGTACAAACTAATCGAACACCTTGTTCACAACATCTTGGGCTGGTGTGATATCCACAATGGCTGCCACGGCGTCATCGAAGTCCTCAATCAGCTCATTGTGCATGTTCGGATCATCGGCCATTGGGAAGACTGGCTCCATGATGCGGAGGTCGTGCCTAGTCTAGACTTGCTCCATGTCTAGAGCCACCATTGCGCTACGACAAATGCCATGGAGGGCAATCTCATGAGCGCGCACCGAGATGTCGTGCAGACGGTTGATGAGTAGAGGGCCTCGAGCATTGACGGCCACCGTAGTTGCGTTCGTCGCCAGTTGGAGGTTTTCCAACTGTACCATCAGGGCTAGCAATCAAAGAGGCAAGAAGATTGTTAAGAAAGGGGCAGTGAAGATAAGAATGAGGGTTTTCTTGAAACTAGACTTACCCGCCACCATGGCATCAGACTTGGCCAACCTCACGTTGAGCGACATTGGCTTCCTCCTCTGCGGCGAGGAGGGCAGCCTAGGAGGCCTCGAGATGGATCTCAAGCTAATCGTTTTCCTAAGTTGCCTCGGAATAACGGTCCTTGGTAGCCCTCCACTCCTGGAGGAAGCGTCAGGCGTCATCGCCGGTGTATGAGTTGGAGGAGTCCGATGATGAGTCTAGCATGGGGGCGGCGGCAAGTGCAGCATTGGAGGGCCCATTGGCCCTAGGAGGAAGAGGTTGGAGTCTATCATTCAGGATGAACCTATAAACAAGTTAGAAGATGATTCATTGTCATGAATAGAAGGCATTTGATCTTACCTCATGTGGTGGAGGTGCTAGCTCATCGACATGTTCTCCTCCAGGACCTCCTCCGTTGCGCGCTTGTCGTGGTTGTCTTCGCCAGCCATGGGTTTCAGTTTGGATCTTGAGAGGGGAAGAACAAGAAACTGCTACAGGGTTCTTGAAGATAGAAAGATGTGAGAGAATGAGAAATAGTTTCAGATACAGATGTGTTTGAGGCCGAGGCCCTTGGCTGGTATTTGTAGCCACGAAGACGAGATCATAGATATCTTAGAATGTGTGAAAGCAACCCCAATTAATAGAAGGGGAAGTGCCGCTTCGCTAATAACAGGGGGAATGAGGCATTGATGACTGAGAAGGAATTTGAAGGGTTTTTGCAATAAGGGTCGTTTTCAGATTCAGTTAAGTTAGAGTAAAGTAAGAATCGGGAATCGGCTAATTTAAATAAGCCATTCTAGTCAAACCAAGAAGTATAGTAGACCAATAGGAAGAGTACCATTATCATCAGGTTTACATAGAATATATACTATAGATGCTAGAACATAAATTATAAGTTAAGAGTATCATGAATTGCTCTTAGTGCTTTCAACCGAATAGCATCAACTTCTACAATTTGTTGTTTGTCTTCTTTGGCTGATCCGAGAATGCTCTCAAGACTGTTGCGAATAGCTTTGCCTTCCTTAACCTTGGTCTAGCATCTCGTGTTGCTTCTGTTTGATGGCATTGGGGATCTAAGTCAAGTTAGACTCATGACGGTCAATGGTGGCTTTCCCACTTTCCAATTCCTGTTCGAGCTCAGTACACCTAATTCTTAGCTGAGCTAGTTCTGGTTCAATTTTGGAAGAAGAATTCTTCATATTGTCAATCAATTGTGCTAATTCTTTGGCTTCCTGCTTGTTAGAGTTCTTCTTAGCCATCAAATCTTCTTTGAGCCTTTTTCACCTTGGGAGCTTGATCTTTGATGTTAGACAGAGGTATCAAGGCTTCAGCAAAGATTTGGGGGCAGATCATCCTTAGTGGCTAAGAAGATTCTTCTTATTTGATCTACATCCTGGACCAAATTGGCTATGTTCCTCTCAAGCATTGGCAGCATGTCTTTTAGCCAATTTTTGGTTTCATCTGATAAGATTTCTTGAGAAGAAATGGCTGATGAGCTTATCTCGCTTTCATCTATATATTCCTCAAAGTTGAAAGAATAGCTCAAAGTTGGAGAGTTAAGTGTCTATAAGTTAACAAAAGGAGTCTTATTAGAAATAGCAAATGACTTGACAATGAGATGGATGGTGAGAGGGAGACAGTACCTTTTCTAAAAGAGATCCTGGCTGAGGGAAAGGAACAGCTGATGATGTGTCAACATCCTTTTCATCATCTGGTTGAACCGGCTCTAGGCTTTCAATGCTAGTGTCTATAGGCAACAAGAAGCTTTTTAGTTTATATTTGTTATAGAAGGATAAAATGAGCATATGAATTTCTTACCATCGATTGTTTGTCAAGCTAGAGAATCGACAGTTTGAGTATCAGTGTCAACAGGGTCCTCTTCAACTGGTGAGTTGTTAGATCTTTGCTCTTGTGGAGACGTTTTCCTAGGTGGTGTCTGATAAAAGAAAAGGATCAGAGAAGAGTGAGGACTGCATAAGATTGAAGGCTTGAGGAGATACCTTGGTAGTATTAGGTTGTGAAATAGAGAGGTTCTCATCTTCTGTCATCTAGGATCTATCAGGACATCAGTTGCTTCAATTGTAATTGACTCCTTAGGAGGATTAGCCGATGAGAGATTAGCAGATGCTAATTTAAGTGCCTGGGACAGCAGTTCAACACCCAAAGCAGATTGAGATGCAATAGATTAGATTCAAACTATTTATATATTCATTTATATTAGACAGTCAATTTGTTCGCATATTATACTCTTTTCATCAAACTTATTAGCTTAACGCTTTATATCGATCATGTTCCATTTAGCCGATGATGCTTTCTGATGTTCCATGAGTATCGGTTATTTTGATTCATATCATTATCATTTAATATTAGCCGATAATCCTTGATTTAAAGATCTTCATTTCATTGATATGCTGGATATTGACTATTTAGTCGATAGCCTTATTGAATTGGCTATATAGTCGTCCATTTGGAACTATCTGGTGCAGGTCAAATTTGACCTACAACACCGACATGTTCCACTTTAAATTACTAACAAGATTTTCTCTCCTTGTCAATTGCAGGTCAAATTGACTGGCACGTCGTTGGGTATTTAGAATCGGTTGGTTCTGTGTTTAAGCCAAGCAGATCTCTGACCTCGTTCCACTTAGATCATCCAGCTTGCTGTGTGTTGATCACATCGCCAAATTTTTGTGTCAACAAATAGTTAGGTCCAAAACACCCAAACCACCTTCAACCTTTGGAAGAGTAACCATTGACCAAGCTGCCTTTGGTGGCTTTTTACTATTTAAATCTAAGCCCCTCCATAGATAATGTTTTCTATATTTATCTATTTCTTTATCATAGTTTTAGGGAGCAGGAAGCTGCACATAGCATAGGTTCAAAGAGCAGACATGACTGAATTGGTGAGCTCAAGCCTGCCTGCTTCACTTAAATAGGAAAAGAAACACTACTAGAAATATCCACATCTATGACGAATAGCTTTCGCCACTGAAGGAGCCAAATTTGTCATAATTTCAGTTCTATGATGAGTTTATGATGGAAAATGGTTCATCATAGAAGTCGTGTCATTCCTTAACTTCTATGACGATTCTAGAAATTCGTCATAGATGTGGATAGATCTATGATGAAAACTTACCATCATAGAACTGCTTTGACATGCATACAAGAAGGTACTCAGCTAGACTTTCCCATCATAAACCAAAAATAATGTCACTCCAAGGATCATACAAGGCTTTATAAGTGAAGCTAGCTTGATAATATTTTGCATAAAAAGCCACTAGTTCAACTATACATTTTATAATTCGGGTATCAAGCTAATTATAGTCAATCACCTCTAGATTAACAACTAACCTATGCCAAACATGTGATATATCATTATGCAGCATCACAATAATAACCATAGCCAGTGTAGCAATCCCATATCTAATATAACCATCAAATTCCATAGTCCAATTACTACGATGCTGGGACTAGTCGAGTTTCTCACTATCCGGGAGAGACGGCGATTCGAATCGGTTGCAACCAGCTAGGCAGTTATTACTAACACAAAACCACACTTCCCACATCGAGGTCGCATCGCATCACCTTTGGTACAACTCAGGTACACATTTCACAGGTTCGATCAGCACCGTACAGCCAGGGACAACCAGCTGCCAGGACGTTCAGGCCTGGCCTACCCTTGGGCTCACGTCTGGCTCCCCACACATCCTAACTACCATCCAGAGTGCACACTCTAATAGAATGAGGCACAGCTTGAGTTGAGCTACTCAGCTTTGCGGTCAGAACAAGTTATCCGGACAACTAAGTGAGAGGCATGCGTTCAATCTCGACAAAAGCGCCAACAACGGTACGGTCTTTAATCGACACAGACAGGATCAACATAGCCAACCCACACCATGTGCATATACAATCCCACCTGGTCTCCACTTAGATAACATCCCATGGTTATTTTCCACGATAGCAAATATAGCCAATCGTGCTTCGGTATCCACCTATATCTCGTAGGTGATAAGAAATCACCCGACTTCTACCGGTCTAAGCATGGCTAGGCATATGTTCGATCCTAGACCTACATAGGGTTCAAGGTATATTTCTGGACAAGGTAGTTCTATGCATCAAGTGTTTCCAACCAACTCTTATAACCTAATGTATCAAACATAAAGGACTCAAGTGATATTTTGTAAAACATAGGAGGCTTAAAATGCTCTAGGGCTTGCCTTTCAGAAAGGAGGTAGGCATGTGATCAGGGCACTTCGGTAATTCCTTAGGAGCCTAATCCTCACTTTTGGGGGCTACCTGCTATGGTGCCTCCTGATTCTCCTCCTCCTCTGCCTCAAACTCCAAGTGTGTGATTCCTTATGGCGATCCTATATGCATGAGTGCAAAACAAGATACAAGAATGCACGGTAATGATATGGATGATATGATATGATGCATAAACATAAATCTCCTTAACAACAATGTATTAGAGTGATAACAACATTAACCTTCTTTTACTGAGTAGGTGCATATCTCCTCTCTAGTAACTAAACAAACATACATTCTCACAACATGACATCACCAATTTGATCACTTATCATACTCGCAATACGTTCGCTTGCATGTCACATTTTACCAATAAAATGAAACTAGAATTTTATTAGAGTTATACCCATAGTGGACCAACATGCAAGGTTACAATATTACATTAATGATACATCTAAAGATCAAAACTTAAATCACATGTCCATTACATAAAAGATCAAAAAAGATAAGGAGCTAGCACATCCAGCTAAGCACTATAGCTGAGTTATGCCTTGGAGTGGTCACTGTCAACATCGGACATAGCATTTACCTCATCATTGTCCACAGGCACAAGTTGTTCTTCCTCTTCCTCTTCCCAACCGTCATCTTCCATGAACATTTCCAAATCTTCCTCTTCTTATTCCACGACTACTAGGGAAGGAATAGGATTAATGATGTTGTTGAGGAGATGAACATCAAGCTAAAGCTATGCAATGGTGATCTGGTGCTCCTGAATCTGACGCCGCTACTCCATCTCCCTTCGACGGTAGCCATTCTCCAGCCACCTAGCTAGAACCATAGTCCTAGTCCTAGCCTCCTCTCTAGCCTTTGCAAGATGATAGGCCGCATACCTCTACTGGATGGCCTGCACCCTCTGAGCATGAGTGGCTCATGTCTCTACCTGTGCTGTGTTCCTATCTGCAACAGCATTCTCCATCTGAGTCTAGAGGGCTCCCAACGCTATATGAGCGGCATCAGTGTCCCAAAGAGCCTCCCTAGTTATCTTCTTGTGCTTACGCACATGCTTCTTTAGCCTTCGCTATACTTCCCTAGCTTCCATGAGCTTGTTCACATAGATGTTATAAGACTCTTGCCAGACATAGCAGGCATCTTCTTGAGCATAAAACATCTGCATGACAATGAACATGGCACTCATAGCAGGACTCAAGCTCTGTGCTCGCTCGTCTTATGGTCCCACACCACAAAAACGCAGTCATGCTACCTCCAAACTACCATAGCTAGATCCACCTGAGGAATAGATCCCGCACACTATTGGTGAGTGAATCACCATGCTACTGACAAAGTGTGCTCAAGATCTCAGAGACTGTCACTTGAGCACCTTCCCAAGGGGTTCTTCCCTCAGACTCTGCTTTCTAGCCCTGGTACTGCGGTGCCCATGTACAAGCTAGGATGGACACTTGCACCTCAAACCATGGTTCCTCCTGCACATGCCTCTATGTCCAAAAGTATTGGAGTGGCTCTGTGTACTCCACAAAGTGCAACACTCTCAAGAGCAAGGCAGGTGTGCCAAAGATACCAAAGAACGCCTCATTCCCTTCTGGTGGGTAATAGGCTGCCATCTGTAGCAAAAATGGTGCAACTCTCATGAGAACAACATTATAATAGAAAAGAGTTACTTTACCGAATAAGAACTTATAAGGGGGGGAACAATGCAAGTATGTAATGAATGATTTATCATGATGCATGCATGTTCCATACGTCCTCATAAACTTAGGAAAATTTGAAACTTCTAGCGAAATACACGGTGGGATACATACATTCTCTCATAAATAAGGTAACTAGTCGGGTTACACATTTCGCTATTAGTGTACTGCATAAGAATTTCATTTCAGCTCAACCCCACAATTATATCTGTAGAAATGAACATCTAGGCTCTAGGTTACAAGCTAAATACTTCCATATATATACACCCATATATATATACTTCCATATCAAAGCTACCCGAAAGTAAATATGTCCAATATATACATATAATTATGCATATATAGCCGTATCAAAGCTAACCCACAATTAAATACCTCCGTATATATATGCGACATATATATACTTTAGTATCAAAGCTACCTCTCCCCTTAGACCGCACGCTCACATCTTGCGGTCATGCCACTCATCATCTTACCTTGGGCGTAGAGGCATTTGATCCATACATTACCACTCAAGTGAATGGCATCCATACAATAGCATGCCGTATGGACGACGAAAATAAAAAACCCCATGTTAGTACTTATTTAGCCACCTAAAATCCTTAACTGGGCATAAAAGAAAATGATCACTAGCACACTTTAGATTCAAATATCAGATTTGAACACCTATATATATAACTATAAGTTGCCAAAAACTGGTTTTGGAAAACAAAAACCTTTGTTTTAAATACACATGTGGCAAATAATGTTTAATCTTGCTCCGATGCCAGCTGTGATAGAACCGACCAATTTATAAGAGCACAAGTACAATGGCAACCACCGAAATGATCACACTATCATACTTGAGCCCATATAAACCCGGTAGCCCGTCGAGTACCACAAAGGGTCTTGATTCATCGCCAACATACAACCAAGATCGTACATGATTCAACATACGTGCCACATATTACATAGAGTTCACAATTACATTATCATCCATCGGAGTACAATTAAAGTTATTATGACCCAAGTTCAAATAAAGTAGTAGTAGTAGTAGCAGAAGCAAAGGTAGTTTTGAAACTAACATCTCACACCATTGTTCAAATACTTGCTAGTTTGTGATCACATCCCACAAAAGCATCATAGATTAGATATATAGAAGCGCCTTGCCCAGGGCCTACTCCTCGTCCACGATGGGACAGAAGCAGTTCTTACAATATCCATGATAGACTATATTATCTATAACAAGTGGGGAAATAAATCCTAAGTACAAGAAGGTACTCAGCTAGACTTACCTATCATAAACCAAAAATGATGTGACTCCAGGGACCATGCAAGGCTTTATAAGTGGAGCGAGCTTGACAATATTTTGCATAAAAAGCCACTAGTTCAACTATACATTTTATAATTTGGGTATCAAGTTAATTATAGCTATTCACCTCTAGAGTAACAACTAACTTATGCCAAACAGGTGATATATCATTATGCAGCATCACAATAATAACCATAGCTGGTGTAGCATTCCCATGTCCAATATAACCATCAAATTCCATAGTCCAATTACTACGATGTTGGGACTAGTTGAGTTTCTCACTATCCGAGAGAGATGGCGATTCAAATTGGTTACAACTAGCTGGGTAGTTATTCCTAACACAAACCCACACTTCACCCATCGAGGTTGCATTGGGTCACCTTTGGTACAACTTAGGTACACATTTCACGGGTTCGATTAGCGCTGCACAACCAGGGACAACCAGCTGCCAGGACATTCAGGCCTGGCCTACCCTTGGGCTCACATCTGGCTCCCTGCACATCCTTACTACCATCTAGAGTGCGCACACTAACAGAACGAGGCACGGCCTAAGTTGAGCTACTTGGCTTTGTGGCCGGAATGAGTTATCCAGCCAGCTAAGTGAGAGGCATGTGTTCAATCTTGACAGAAGCACCAACAATAGTACAGTCTTTAATCGACATAGACGGGATCAACATAGCCAACCCACACCATGTGCATATACAATCCCACCCGGTCTCCACTTAGATAACATCCCATGGTTATTATTTCCACGATAGCAAATATAGCCAACCATGCTTCGGTATCCACCTATATCTCACAGGTGATAGGAAATAACCTGACTTCTACCGGTCTATGCATGGCTAAGCATATGTTCGATCCTGGACCTACATAGGGTTCAAGGTATATTTCTGGACAAGGTAGTTCTATGCATCAAGTGTTTCCAACCAACTCTTATAACATAATGCATCAAACATAAAGGACTAAAGTGATATTTTGTAAAACATAGGCGGCTTAAAATGCTCCGAGGCTTGCCTTTCAGAAAGGAGGTAGGCATGTGATCAGGGCACTTCGGTAATTCCTTAGGAGCCTAATCCTCGCTTTTGGGGGCTACCTACTGTGGTGCCTCCTGATTCTCCTCCTCCTTTGCCTCAAACTCCAAGAGTGTGATTCCTTATGGTGATCCTATATGCATGAGCGCAAAACAAGATACAAGAATGCACGGTAATGATATGGATGATATGATATGATGCATAAACATAAATCTCCTTAACAATAAGGTATTAGGGTGAAAATATCCTAAACAATAGGTTTCATATTTTTATCAAATAGTACACTTCGTCATGAATCCAACCAAATTTTGTTCACCCAAATTGGACACTCCTAACTCAAGATATAAATTTTTGAAGTTTGCATTCAAATCTATGAAAATAAATAAAGAAAATCAATTTCAAATCAGGCCTAGCAGCTAGGTACACCCAATCCATGCACCCACGGTGGCAGACAGCGGAGGCCCATAGGTCAACCGGTCCCACATGTCAGCGACACAGGAGCAGAGCACGGTGTTTGACCGGCGACAACTCACTGACGGCGAGGTCACCAGCGGTGAGGTCTTCACCACTATACTCGCCTTGTCAAGCCGCATCGAGGGGTACCCTCAGTTGGCTTAGTGCATCACCGGAGCAACCTCACCAGTGAGCATGGTGGCTCGGCAACGGCGCATGGTGGCGGACTCATCGTCTCCAGCGATGCCACGACCAAGCGAGCGTGGCTACAACTTTTATAGACCCTAGCGGAGCTCTATGGTGTGGATCGAGCCATGGTGAAGCGTCGGTGAGCTCTGGCCACGTGCATGGTGGCACGGTGGCGCATAGCGCATGTGGCGGCGCTTGTCATTCTGACAAGATGGTGGTTGGTGATGGATCTCCGTCATAGTAGAAGGTGCTATGGATCACGATGGTGCGGAAACAAACACAATAGGGGGAAGGCAGGATCCAACGAGGGCTGGCCATGGCAAGCTTGAGCTCACAGCCATGGTAGGCGCGCTCGGTGTAGCGGTGCATTTCCGCGCGGTGGCGGCGGTAGCATTTAAATAAATGATGACGTGAGCATTTATGACCTAAGGCAATGATGGACCAAGGGAGAAGAAGGTAGGAGGAGCAGTGGATAAGGCTGGCCATAGTGAGCTTGAAGCTCGGTGGTGCTCCATGGCCCTGGCGACGACAACGACGTGAAATGTGGCTTTATCTTGGCTCGGATGGTGGCACTGGCAGGTCAAGAAGGTGGAGCGGATCATGGTGGATCTATGGGAGAGGTGGATTGGGTAACAGTGCTGCATGGATGGTGAGCGAGCATGGCAGTGGTGAAGCGGTGATGGTGCGGTGCTTCGCTTTGCTTTGGTGAGCGCTAGAGAGGTAGAGCGAGGGAGAGAGAGTGAGAATTGGAGAGCGCTGTGGCTTCGCCTCCCTTTTCTCCCCCTGCTGGCCTGACCGGTCGGGCCGACGCTGGCGAGCAGCCGCCAGGTGGCGCACGTGGCCTGGCAGCCGTCTACCATGACGCACTTGGCCGGCCGATTAAAATCGGTCGCCAGGCCGACTAACAGTGCCACTTTGCACCTCTGTAACTCCTAATCCAGTTCGAGTTAGCAAAAAGTCCATTAATAGAAATTGTAGAGCTATAAGAGATATACAACTTTGCTTTAGAATGTTTTGTCTAATTTTTTATGCTTTTCAAACTACAATGCTCCAAAGTAGGCTACTTTGAAACTAAAAACCAGCTTTAGACAGCAAAATTTCTAAGTTTGAAAACAGCATTTCATTGCAACTTGTGGGCTCTATTTGACCATGCTAGGAACTAAATTAGCTCATGACCCTTAAATAAAGTTTGTTACCCATGTCAAGAACTACAACTTTTATTAAGGATGCACTGGCATGCAAACACTCTTAGCCACTGTTCAACTTTGGTCAAACTAGCATCATGTAAAAGGCATTTCAAAGTAAACCAACACATAGAAGCAAAACTGGCCCATTTCATGAATACAAACATTGTTCCATTTACCATCCTAGATGTGTCTAAGGTGTTTTTGTGACCTCACAACCATCTCTTACATTTTCACACATTGTCACAAGCATATGCATGTATATAATCAACATCACATGTGATAATATGTAAGAATAAGATGAAATTCCATATGCTCATGCTCATGAATGCTTGGATGATGCTTGTGCTCATGAAATGCAAGTGCGAAATGCATTGCTTAACACTAGGGTGTTATAGCCCCTCCCCCTTATAGAAATCTCATCCCAAGATTTGGATGACCTACCATTTTTCATAAAAGGCGGGATAAACCACACGTAAATAATCCTCCCGTTCCCACATGGCATCTTGTTCATCGTGGTTATTCCACACCCCTTTGTAGAACTTGATGACTTTGCTCTGGGTTATTCTTTCCATTTCTTCAAGCACTCAGATTGGTTTCTCTTCATAAGTCAAATCTGATTGGAGCTTAATATTGGTGGGTTCAATGGGTTCATCAGGCATGCAAAGACATTTCCTCAGCTAAGAAACATGGAAGACATTGAAGATTAATTTTATCAGAAGGTTTATTTCAAATATGTTAGAAATGATTCTGACATTTTCTCTTTTGTTGAAGTTGAAAAATGATCAAGAATTTAAATGGGGTGAAATACAACAAAAAGCATTTGAGGACATAAAAGAGTATATGAAATCTTCACCTATGCTGGTAATGGGAATAGGGATCCCAATCTTCCATTAGGTAGAGGTAACTATCGTTGTGGCGGAGAATGACACATCGATCCGGCTTTAGATCGAAAGATCATACCCTGCAATCTTAGCACCACAACTCCTCTTGTTATCAATCGAGACATGGATCCGGTTGACCTCGCCAACAAGGCTAATCCCTGCCTACGCAACAAAGAGCACAAGCAAGAATAAGAAAGAGAACAACCAAATTGCAGATGAATGATTAATCTCATGATGTTGGGGTCTCACAAACCGATGACCGGCAAAATTGTTCTTGACAGATTAATCTAAGCAAAACCCAAAACCTAATGATGGTGGTGGCTTATGATTATAAAGGTCTTAGGATCATCGTCTACCCTGGACGCGCCCCCTAATGGGCCCAAACATGATACACGGTTCAATGGACCAAAAGACGGTGTCGCAGCACCCTGGTAGATTCTGGACGCTGACTTGTTTTGACAATTCCTATTGATTCTAAAGGTCTTTTGATGTGAGACTACTTGGATTCGCTTCATTGTCAAATTATCTTTCCATCCATATATGGATCATCAAAAACAGAGTCTTGATGCGTCCTGGGTGACCAGTTTAAGGTAGACTAGTCCTGGAGGCCAAGGCAGACTCGAACTTGAGTTGCTTTGGGCCTCCACCTTAGGGACTCGAACCGAATTAGCCTCAGGACTCCTTCTTGACTTGGACACCCTTGCTGGCCTCCTACCCCTCCATACCATGTGCCAAACATGGTCATATGCATGGGTGTCATGTCCTCATCATCCTCCCCTTCTTGACAAAAAGTCATCCTCGGCGTCGATTGTGCTTGAAACTGATCCTGCACAACACAAAGGAGAATGGGGTTGCGAAGACAAAGGGAACTGAAATAATTGTGAGAAGGAATGTGACCATGTTTCCAAGTTTCTAGCATGTCATCTCGCATAAAAATTTTAGCAAGCATGTAGACTTCATGATCCGAATGCACATGATGTATGTCAACACTATCCTGCAAAACATTAGAACTAACCAAAGACAATGCAAGAATAGATGGTCTAGCAGACATAGGTAGCAACCAACAATCCTCCCCTTCTTGGAAGTGAACTTGTTTCTTTGAGGAACATGAGAAAATGTTTGTATTATTATGGCTGTCCTCTAAATGATCATAATCTTGTACAACAAAAGGAGAATTTATATTACTATGAATGTATACTCGATGTATCATATATTGTCCCTTGTTGTTATATTTGCCAATAACATGATATGTGTGTTTATAAAACCAAGGCAAATTAGCATATTTAAAAAGGCTCTCCTCTAAACAATCTAGGTTACATAAAACATCAAATCTAATGTAACCCAAAGTATGTAAAGAAGACAACAGTTTGAGCTCATCAGTTTTAGTAGCAATATGAATAACATGTGTATTTTTAGCACAAGTGACTGGTTCAAAAACATGTAAAATTGAAGCATCATCAACTAATTCATCATCATCACAAGGAACTTCAAGCAAATTATCATGGGACAGAGATGAATCAAGAGAGGGTTCCACTAATAATTGCTCTATGAAAGCATGGTTTGTGGAAAAATTTAGTACATTAAAACAATTCTCACCTTCCATGAGTGTAACACCATGGTCATTACCTATGTTCTCAGTAGGAGTAATAGGTGCATTGTGAAGTGATGGTTCTTAATTTGCATATGAGGTTGTGAGCTCCTCATTTTCTTCCATGTCATCCTCTCGCTTATGGACATTATCCTGTAGAAGGTTAGTCATAGCAAGAGGAATAACAACAGACTCTTCCTCTAAATGGTGCACCTCAACATATGAAGTCAAAATAGGAGGTGGATTAACAAAGGTTTCTCGCATAAGGAGTTTCATATCATTCCAAGTTTGAGGTTTATCAGAAGGATCTAAAGACTCCCACCAAGATAAAGCAGAATGTCACAAAACACTAGCTGCATTTTTTATCTTCCTCCTTGGACACATAAAGCGAGTAGCAAATATGTTATCTATGGCAATTTCCCACTCCATGTACTCATCAGCACTTATACCATCATAAGTCGGTGGATACGAACAACCTGTGATTGTTAGAAGATAGCAAAAGACAACACAAAAGTATTATCCCTATCGAATGACTAC
The DNA here is from genome assembly GCF_019320115.1 of Miscanthus floridulus. Lineage (NCBI taxonomy): Eukaryota > Viridiplantae > Streptophyta > Magnoliopsida > Poales > Poaceae > Miscanthus > Miscanthus floridulus. The sequence continues at coordinate 67,778,089 of NC_089582.1, read as the reverse complement.
GTGGTTGCAGTGGTGTCACTTTTCACAGCAAGTGGAAGTATCTTACCAAGCTCTTATAAAGTTCTTACCAACACAAGTAGTGGGTGGTACAACCGACAGCTGGTTCTTGATACCTGTGAGGCAGTGGTACTGCGATTGCAAGGGCCTTTTTCTATACTAATTTGAAGAGTTTGTGGAGCTTGAAAGGCACACAAAGAATAATATGTATATTTGGCACACAAGTCAGTAATAGAAAGTAATGCTAAATTATAGTCCAAAGTACTTGTTCTCGTTGTTGGTCTAAAATGTTCCAAGTGCCAGGTGTGTGACAAACAAGTATGGTGGATAGCAAGGTGCCAGATGTGTGAAAAACAAGTATGGTGGATAGCAAGAGCAACACAAATAAGGAACCAGATAGCACATGCTAACACAACTCACTTTGGGCTTCTCTATGTGCTCCTTTAGATATTGTTCCTCTTTTGCCCCTCTCTTTTTTCTATTTTTTTGGGTTGTCGTTGTTTTTTTGGGAAACTTTGACTTTTCTTTTTCTTTTTTTGATATTTTTTCACTTAGGAGCACAAAATAAGTAACCACAAAAAATATGAGCTTAAACAAGTGAAATGCGTGGCCTGTGGAAAATTCAGAAGACGTGCTCAAAATTGACAAAAAGCTTATGACCACGAAAAGAGGATCTTGTAACTAGTTTTTGGCTAAAATAAAATTTTTCAACCCCAAACAGATAGGGGATGAATGGATCCAAAAAAATTTTTTGATCGATTTTGATATATGGAACGTCGAAATCCGAGTTCGTATGCAAAAATTAGACCAGTTTTACGAACTGACTCTGAATTAGAGGACAAAACAGGAACAATGCGCACGAAATTTGTTACGGCAGCAAGGATTTGATGGAAACGATGGGGAAACACACAAAACTAGACTCTAACATGACCTAACTAGCAACAAGACCTTTACCAGGACACAAACTCAACACGACGGACTCTGAAACTAAAATATACAAAGGCTATGGCACAGAAGGTTCTAGGATAGGAAAAAAACGAGTATGGCACTGGACTATGGGACAAATACGAAACTCTCAAAACTAGGGGATAAAAGTGAACCTGATGGTATACCTTAGCTCTGATACCACTTAATGGGAATGGGGATCCTGATCTTCTGTTAGGTAGAGGCAACTATCGTTGTGGTGGAGAATGACACACCGATCCGGCTTTAGATTGAAAGATCGAACCCTGCAATCTTAGCACCACAACTCCTCTGGTTATCAACCGAGACACGGATTTGGTTCACCTTGCTAAGAAGGCTAATCCCTGCCTGTGCAATGAAGAATACAAGCAAGAACAAGAAAGAGAACAACCAAATTGCAAATAAATGATTAATCTCACGATGTTGGGGTCTCACAAATCGATGACCGGCGAAATTGTTCTTGATAGATTAATCTAAGAAAAACCCAAAACCTAATGACAGCAACAGCATATGATTCTAGAGGTCTTAGGGTCATCACCTACCCTAGACACACCCCCTAATGGGCCCAAATACGATACATGGTCCAATGGACCAAAAGATGGTGTTGTAGCACCCTGGCAGATTCTAGATGCTGAATTGTTTGGATGATTTCCATTGATTCTGAAGGTCTTTTGATGTTAGACCACTTGTATTGTCTTCCTTATCAAATTAGCTTTCCAACCATATGTGGATCATCAAAAATGGAGTCCAGATGCGTCCTGGGTGACCAGTTTAAGGCAGAATGGTCTTGGAGGCCGAGGCAGACTCGAACTTGAGTTGCTTTGGGCCTCCACCTCGGGGACTCAAACCGAATTAGCCTTGGGCCTCCTTCTTGACTTGGACACCCTTGCTAGCCTCCTACCCCTCCATACCATGTGCCAAACATGGTCATATGTATGGGTGTCATGTCCTCATCATCTGGTTCCTCCTCAGCAAGGTAAGCCTTTTAAGTTGTACGTGTCGGCCGATAGCCAAATGATTGCATTGGCCTTGATGCAAAAGTTTGAAGGAAATAAATGGGTTGTTTTCTATTTAAGTATAAGACTTTTAGATCTAGAAACAAGATATTCTCCTATTGAAAAGTTATGCTTATGCTTATATTTCTCATGAACTAAATTGCGACATTATTTATTATTGGCTGAGTGTACAGTTGTGTCTAAAGCCAATGTGGTCAAACACAAGTTGTCAATGCCGATATTAAATGGGAGAATGGGAAAGTGGATTCTTGCATTATTAGAATTTGACTTGAGGTATGAATTGGCTAAAGTAGTCAAAGGGCAAGTGATGGCTGATTTTATTACTCAACACCATAAACCAAGCATCGGCTATGTGGAACCTATGCCTTGGACATTGTTCTTTGATGGATCATTATGCATGCAAGGTGGTAGCATTGGTATTGTTATTATTTTGCCTCGGGGGGCAAGTTTTTAGTTTGTCTTTCAAACCAAACCAATGACCACCAATAATCAAGTAGAATATGAAGCTATTCTTAAGGGACTTCAACTTCTTCAGGAAGTAAAGACTGAGTCAATTGAAATATTTGGAGATTCATAGCTAGTTATTAATCAGTTGATCGGCCTGTATGAAATCAAAGATGATATTCCAAAGGGATACCATGATGAATGTCGAAAGTTACTTGAGGAGTTTCCCCTTACTTCTCTTCAGTATATTCCAAGATCACAGAATCAAGAGGCCAATCAGTTAGCTCAGAATGCATCAGGCTATCGAATGTTCCAAGAAATCTTAAGTAGTGAGACCTTGGCTAATGATTGGAGAGTTGAAATAGTCGATTACCTCAAGAATCCATCACAAAAGGTTACCAGAAAATTAAGATATAAATCAACTAAGTATGTTTTGTTAGATGATCAGTTGTATTACAAAATAGTCAATGGTGTTTTGCTTAAATGTTTAAGTCAAGAAGAAGCAAGAGTATTGATGGGAGAAGTGCATGAAGGAATATGTGGATCTCATCAATTGGCTTATAAGATGAAATGGGTTATTCGCAGGACTGGATATTTTTTGCCAACAATATTAGAACATTATTTTGAATATTACAAGGGGTGTTAGGATTGTCAGCGTTTTGGTAAAGTTCAGAAATCGCCTGCATCAGCTATGAACCCAATAATTAAGCCATGGCCATTCCAAGGCTGGGGAATTGATTTAATTGGCCAGATTTTTCCACCTTCAAGTAGTGGGCACAAGTTTATATTGGTAGCAACAGATTATTTTACCAAGCGGGTTGAGGCGATTCCTTTGAAAATAGTAACTTCAAAGAATATGGTTGATTTTATCGGGGAGCATATTGTTTATAGTTTTGGGATTCCTCAAACCATTACTACTGATTAAGAGACAATGTTGACATCAGAAGAATTCAGAGATTTTACTGCTAGTATGGGAATTAAATTACTAAATTCTTCTCCTTATTATGCTCAAGCTAATGGCCAAGCAGAGGCATCCAATCAAATTTTCATTAAGTTGATTAAGAAGAAAATTGAAGTGCAACCTAGGAAGTGGTACCTAACACTTAATGAAGCATTGTGGGAATATAGGATGGCTTGCCATGGATTGATTAAATCATCACCTTATGAGTTAGTATATGGGCATAATGCAGTTCTTCCTTGGGAGATTTGGACTAGATCAAGACATGTTATATTGCAAAATGATTTGACATCCGAAGTCTATAAAAACCTTATGATGGATGATTTGGAGGACTTAAGTTATCATCAGTTGCGCACTCTTGAAAATATTGAGGCCAATAAATTAAGGGTTGCAAGGCATTATAATAAAAAGGTCAAGAACAAATAGTTTTGTGAAGGAGAGTTAGTTTAGAAAGTAAGATTGCCGATTGGGTCTAAAGACAACAGGTTTGGCAAATAGTCACCTAATTGGGAAGGTCCTTATCGGATTAAACATTGTGTGTCTAGCAATGCTTATATTTTGGAAAAGCTAGAAGGGGAAGAGGTGTTTGATAGAGCAATCAATGGAAATTTTCTAAAGATGTATTATCATAGCATTTGGATTAATACTTGATAGCAGATTTATTTAGTCATCAGCTCTAAGAATCGGTACTAGGAGAGTATCGCCTTTAGATCAAAAAAATAAAAATAAAACCAAAGGGGTAAAAGCCGATATGATATGTATCGCCTATAGAGCAAAAACACACACAAGGATAATCATGATTCGTATTATGGCAGTTTCAGAGATGAATTCATAAGAAAAAGGCAAAAACTTTATTCATTCATTGTTTGCTCCTAGTACAGACTAATCGAACACCTTGTTCGCAACATCTTGGGCTGGTGTGATATCCACAATGGCCGCCATGGCATCGTCGAAGTCCTCAATCAGCTCCTTGTGCATGTTGGGATCATCGGCCATTGGGAAGACCGACTCCATGATGTGGAGGTCGTGCCTAGTCTGGACTTGCTCCATGGCTAGAGCCACCATTGCATCATGACTAACACCATGGAGGGCAATCTCATGGCCATGCACCGAGATGTCGTGCAGATGGTTGATGACTAGAGGGCCCCGAGCATTGACGGCCACCATAGTTGTGTTCACCACCAGTTGGAGGTTTCCAAGTGTACCGTCTGGGCTAGCAATCAAAGAGGCAAGAAGATTGTCAAGAAAGGGGCAGTGAAGATAAGAATGAGGGTTTATTTGAAACTAGGCTTACCCACCACCATGGTGTTGGACTTGGCCAACCTCATGCTGAGCGACATTGGCTTCCTCCTCTGTGGAGAGGAGGGTGGCCTAGGAGGCCTTGAGACGGATCTCAAGCTGACCATTTTCCTGAGTTGCCTCAGAATAATGGTCCTTGGCTGCCCTCCAGTCCTAGAGGAAGCGCCGGGCATCATCGCCAGTGTATGAGTCGGAGGAGTTTGATGATGAGTCTGGTGTGGGGGCAGCGGCAGGTGCAGCATTGGAGGGCCCATCAACCCTAGGATGAAGAGGTTGGAGTCTGTCATTTAGGATGAACCTATAAACAAGTTAGAAGATGATTCGTTGTCACGAATAGAAGGCACTTGATCTTACCTCATGCGGTGGAGGCGCTGGCTCATCGGTAGGTTCTCCTCCAGGACCTCCTCCGTTGTGCGCTTACCACGGTTGTCTTCGCCGGCCATGGGTTTCAGTTTGGATCTTCAGAGGGGAAGAAGAAAAAACGCTATAGGGTTCTTGAAGGTAGAAAGACATGAGAGAATGAGAAACAGTTTCAGATACAGATGTGTTTGAGGCCGAGGCCCTTGGCTAGTATTTATAGCCATGAAGGTGAGATGGTAGATTTCTTAGAACATGTGAAAGCAACCCTAATTAATGGAAGGGGAAGTGCCGCTTCACTAATAACGAGGGGAATGAGGCGTTGATGACTGAGAAGGAATTTGAAGGGTTTTTGCAATAAGGGTCATTTTTAGATTTAGTTAAGTTAGAGTAAAGTTAGAATCAGGAATTGGCTAATTTAAATCAGCTATTCTAGTCGAACCAAGAAGTATAGTAGACCAATAGGAAGAGTACAGTTATCATCAGGTTTACACAAAATATATACTACAAATGCTATAACATAAATTACAAGTTAAGAGAATCATGAATTGCTCTTAGTGCTTTTAGCCGAATAGCATCAACTTCTACAATTTGTTGTTTGTCTTCTTCGGCTGATCTGGGAATGCTATCAAGACTACTACAAATAGCTTTGCCTTCCTTAACCTTGGTCAGCATCTCTTGTTTCTTCTGTTTGATGGCATTGGGGATCTGAGTCAAGTTAGACTCATGACGGTCAATGGCGGCTTTCACACTTTCCAATTCCTCTTCGAGCTCGGCACGCCTAATTCTCAGCTGAGCCAGTTCTAGTTCAATTTTGTAAGAAGAATTCTTCATATTGTCGATCAATTGTGCTAATTCTTTGGCTTCCTACTTGTTAGAGTTCTTCTTAGCCATCAAAGCTTCTTTGAGCCTTTTTTGCCTTGGGAGCTTGATCTTCGATGTTAGACAAAGGTATCAAGGCTTCAGCAAAGATTTGGGGGCAGATCATCCTTAATGGCTAAGAAGATTCTTCTTATTTGCCAAGCTAGACAATTTTAGTTTATAATTGTTATAGAAGGATAAAATGAGCATATGAATTTCTTACCATCGATTGTTTGGCAAGCTAGAGAATTGACAGTTTGAGTATTAGTGTCAACAGGGTCCTCTTCAACTAGTGAGTTGTCAGATCTTTGCTCTTATGGAGATGTTTTCCTAGGTGGTGTCTGATAAAAGAAAAGGATCAGAGAAGAGTGAGGAATGCATAAGATTGAAGGCTTGAGGAGATACCTTGATAGTATCAAGTGGTGAAATAGAGAGGTTCTCATCTTCTATCATCTAGGATCTATCAGGGACATCAGTTGCTTCAATTATAATCGGCTCCTTAGGAGGATTAGCCAGTGAGAGATTAGCATATGATGATTTAAGTGCCTGGGACAGCAGTTCAGCACCCAAAGCAGATTAAGAAGCAATAGTCAATGACTATAAGAAAGGAATTGAATTAGAAGTTGAATATCATCATAAGAGGGAAGATAAGTTAATTTACCTAAGTAATTGATGATTTTGTTCTACAAAGTCTCTTCGCAGTGGTGGTTTTCTGACTTACACCTTAGGTTGCCTTGTGTTTTGAAAACTGATATGTGAGTATTGTTGGGGCAGCTGGGGTTTCATCAATTTTTTTAGAGTGGGTGTAGTTGATCCCATTCTTGAGGCTAGACAGGGTGGATAATATTATATGGGATGTCCTTTCCTGTCCACACTTGGGGGATCAAATTCAGTATCCTGCAAAAATTTGTTAGATGAACTGACAGGAGAACTTGATAATCCTTCTAAAAGGAAAGTGGTGAGTTACCTCACTATCAAAAGCAAAGTCGTCATCTAGGGCTAAACAGTTAGGATGAATTGAGTTGCAGAAGACGTGTGAGTGCCATTCTTGCCACGAGGAGTCAAATAGGTTTGAAGAGAAGCTAGCTCTTGTACATTCATGTAGACAAAGAGAAGGAAGATCTGACACTAATTGAAAGACTTTAGAAGCGTCCATTATTTCACTGATACCTTCTCTTGGCTTCAGAGTATTCTTAGAGAATAGTCGAGGGGGTAGTTGACCAAGGCTGAATTGACGGGCCACAAAAGAAGGGTTATAGAATTCATAAGTTGGGAGATTATCTGGGAGAAAAGCACTAGTAACATTTTGCCACAACCATGGTAAAATTCGGTAGGCAGCATGCAGGGTTTGATGATGCATCTGAAAATTGTAGCAGTTGTTTCATCTAAACACCCTAATTCAAACTGGAATTTAACTGGCAGAACTAGCTCATTATCTTCATCATAAGGCAGCCAAGCCAAGATGTTTGCATCAAACCCTCTGTAAAATTTCTTGAAAAGGTGGCCTACATCAACAGCAATTGTTATGGCTAATGCAGCTTCACCATAATTCATACACTGTCGAGATCTTCCATCTTTTCCTTTATAATCTTCAACAAAGTTGGAAGAAGGGAAGCTCAGATTCCTTAGATTGGGTCTTACAATCTTATGCATGTACAAATTGAGCCATAATTGTATCAATCACCAAGAGCCACTGATGGAATGCACTAGTTCATTTTTTAGCAATTGCACACCTACTTGGTGCATTAGATGATAAGTAGATCCCAGTAGATATTTTCCATGGGGGATTCCATTACCGGTTGCTAAACGCTCTACCAAGTATTTATGATTATAGGTTGGACCACAGGATGACCCACAAAAGATGAATTTTTCTAGCTACATATTCAAGAAAGCTACATGTTCTCTATCATCAATGGTCAATCCATCCCCAATATGATTCAAAATGTAACTTGCCCATCCTATGTAGTTTGATATTTTGGCTAATTTCTTGGATCCAGCACTTAAGAAATCATAAGGTTGCATTCATCCTATTATTCTAAGGCCGGTTAACATATAGATGTCGGCCAAAGTAATGGTCATTGGACCGTGACCAAAAATGAAAGCATTCAAAGTGTTGGACCAAAAATAAGATGCAGAGATCAGAAATGAATCATTTCTCTCCATTCCAGATAGTGAGAGTGTCAAGCATTGGTTTAAATCAAAAATTTCCCAATCTCCAGCTTTCTTTTCTGATATCCTGTGGAACCAATCTCTCCATCCTTTAGGTGTTTTAGGCTAGTTTCTAAAAGGAGCTTTAGTGTTCCAGGAAGATAAATCTATTATAGATTATTTGAAGGGGATTCGGTTGGTTTCCTGGTTGATAAAATCAGATGGATTAGGATTGCCCATAGGTCTAAGATAATAGGTATTAGGAACAATAGCTGATGGAATCAAAATTTCATTCCTCATTTCCTAGAAACCAGTTGGGATGAATTTAAGAACAAAAATATAGAGTAGTGGCTAATACTTAAAAGATAGAAATCTAAAGGCATACCTTAGGAACATGATAGCTAGTTGCCATTGTAGCCGAAATGGATCTAAATCTAAGGAAGGTTGTAGAAAGGTGGCTTGAATAGCAGTTTGGTAGAATAGAAGATCAGCTAGGGTTAAGGCTTTGGTGGTGGTGGTTTTGACTGTTGAAGCTTGCTCAAGAGAAAAGGGAAAGTAAGCAGGCCGAGCAAGTTGAAAATGATACTGTTGGGGTATTATATAGAATTTGGCCTGAGAAATCAGGAGTCACGCATATGTTTCGGAATGAGCAGTCACAACACGGTGAGCAGATAAATAGACATTTTTGAATAAAATCATTTTTATCCCAAAATTGGGGGGTATGTGTTTACACCAAAATTTAGAAAGAAGAATGTGGGAACTCGAAGCTTCTAGGATTGTGTCATCAAGGAATCAATTAGATGTGAATCGATATCAACTGATTTAGATGCGATGTCAGAATTGGCTATTTTATAGATGACATCAGCAGACGGCGTCAATGGGCTATGCTTGAATGGCACCAGGAAGATGTGTCAGACTCTACAAATAAGAAAAATTAGGGTCCAAGTTATTTTTAAGTTAGGAAGTTTTCTTTTATTCCAAGAATTGTAATGAGTCGTATTTGAGTAGGATTTATATTTAGGTTCTGAGTATAAATATTAGACCCTAGTTATTGTACAAAGAGACGAACACTCAATCAATACAATCTTTTTGTCTTTCGCCATCGCATTAGGAGTAGGAGTACTGTAGATCTCAGCGAGTTCTTCAACAAACAAGGCTGCATCGACTGATCGACCTCCAGCTTGCTTGTGAGTACCGTCATGACTTGTATTGTGCTTGTAAAGCTGCATCCAAAGACATGTTTCAATCTTGAATAAACTTACTAGTTAATGAGATCTAATGTAATGACACTACCATAGCTGTATCTATCCGGTCGAACCTCACTTGTAAGACTTTAGATTAGAAATTATCGATTAGTGGTCTTGTTCATGATCAAGATATATACTCTATTTGTTTGTTATGACTGTATCGGCTATTTTAGCTGATTTGCCTACACTCTCATGCATATAGCATGTTTTCATGAATCTGTCAACATATAGATGGTTTTATAAATTCTTTGGCTTTAGTTTGTTATCATTATCATAGTTGCATTGATCCGATTAAACCTCACTATTGATGATAATAGATTAGATTCGAACTGTTTATAGATTCATTTATATTAGACAGTCGATTTATTCGCATGTTATACTCTTTTCATCAAACTTATTGGCTTAACGCTTTATATCGATCATGTTCCAATTAGTCGATGATGCTTTCTAATGTTCCATGAGCATCGGTTATTTTGATTCATATCATTATCATTTAATATTAGCCGATAATCCTTGATTTAAAGGTCTTCATTTCATTGATGCGCCGGATATCGACTATTTAGTCGATAGCCTTAATGAATTGACTATATAGTCATACATTTGAAACTATCTGGTGCATCATCGACATGTTCCACTTTAAATTACTGATAAGATTTTCTCTCCTTGTCAATTGCAGGTCAAATTAACTAGCATGTCATTGGGTTTTTAGAATCAACTGGTTCTATGTTGAAGCCAAGCAGATCTCTAGTCTCGTTCCACTTAGATCATCCGGCTTGTTGTGTGTTGATCATGTCGCCAGTTTTTGTGTCAATAAACAGTTAGGTCCAGAACACCCAAACCACCTTCATCCTTTGGAAGAGTAACCATTGGCCAAGATGCCTTTGGTGGCTTTTTACTATTTAAATCTGAGCCCCTCCATAGACAATGTTTTCTATATTTGTCTATTTCTTTGTCATAGTTTTAGGGAGCAGGAAGCTACACATAGCATAGGTTGGAAGAGAAGTCATGACTGAATTGGTGAGCTCAAGCCTGCCTGCTTCACTTAAATAGGAAGAGAAACACTACTAGAAATATCCACATCTATGACGAATAGCTTTTGTCATTGAAGGAGCCAACTTTGTCATAATTTCAGTTCTATGATGAGTTTATGATGGAAAATGGTTCATCATAGAAGTCGCATCATTCCTTAACTTCTATGACGATTCTAGAAATTTGTCATAGATGTGGATAGATCTATGACAAAAACTGACCATCATAGAACTGCTTTGGCATGCATACAAGAAGGTACTCAGCTAGACTTACCCATCATAAACCAAAAATAATGTCACTCCAAGGATCATGCAAGGCTTTATAAGTGAAGCTAGCTTGATAATGTTTTGCATAAAAAGCCACTAGTTCAACTATACATTTTATAATTCGGGTATTAAGTTAATTATAGCTAATCACCTCTAGATTAATAACTTACCTATGCCAAACATGTGATATATCATTATGTAGCATCACCACAATAACCATAGCCGGTGTAGCATTCCCATATCCAATATAACCATCAAATTCCATAGTCTAATTACTACGATGCTGGGACTAGTCGAGTTTCTTACTATCCGGGAGAGACGGCGATTCAAATCGATTACAACCAGTAGGGCAGTTATTACTAACACAAACCCACACTTCTCCCATTGGGGTCGCATTGGGTCACCTTTGGTACAACTCAGGTACACATTTCATGGGTTCGATCAGCGCCGCACAACCAGGGACAACCAGCTACTAGGATGTTTAGGCCTAGTCTGCCCTTGGGCTCACGTCTAGCTCCCCACACATCCTTACTACCATCTAGAGTGTGCACTCTAATAGAATGAGGCATAGCCTAAGTTGAGCTACTCGGCTTTGTGGTTGGAACGAGTTATCCGGATAGCTAAGTGAGAGGCATGCATTCAATCTCGACAGAAGAGCCAACAACGGTACGGTCTTTAATCGACATAAATAGGATCAACATAGCCAACCCACACCATGTGCATATATGATCCCACCCGGTCTCCACTTAGATAACATCCCATGGTTATTATCCATGATAGCAAATATAGCCAACCGTGCTTCGGTATCCACCTATATCTAGGAGGTGACATGAAATCACCCGACTTCTACCGGTCTAAGTGTGGCTAAGCATATGTTCGATCTTGGACCTACATAGGGTTCAAGGTATATTTCTGGACAAGGTAGTTCTATGCATCAAGTGTTTCCAACCAACTCTTATAACCTAATGCATCAAACATAAAGGACTCAAGTGATATTTTGTAAAACATAGGAGGCTTAAAATGCTCTGGGGCTTGCCTTTTAGAAAGGAGGTAGGCTTGTGATTGGGGCACTTTGGTAATTCCTTAGGAGCCTAATCCTCGCTTTCAGGGGCTACCTGCTATGGTGCCTCCTGATTATCCTCCTCCTCTACCTCAAACTCCAAGAGTGTGATTCCTTATGGCGATCCTATATGCATGAGCGCAAAACAAGATATAAGAATACACGGTAATGATATGGATGATATGATATGATGCATAAACATAAATCTCCTTAACAACAAGGTATTAGGGTGATAACGAGATTAACTTTCTTTTACTGAGTAGGTGCATATCTCCTCTCTAGTAACTAAACAAACATACATTTAAAGCATTTTTTGGACTGCAAGATAGCAGCTACTTATTTTGACCATAACTGGAGTTTTATACACCAAATAACATGACCTTGGAGTTTTTGGAAAGCTTATAAAATTACCTACAATTTTCCTTTAATCATCTTAAGGTGATTCAGTATATATCTATGTCAACCAATTCAATCTTCCAGATCTGTACACAGGACAAGAAAATCTAACGGCAGACTTCTAACAGCTATAACTGTTAAACCCATAGGCCTATGACCACGAAATGTTAGTAAAAGCAAGATTAGTAAGTTATCTACAACTTTGTTATTAACAAGTTTCAGAGGAAAGGTCACTATCATCATGAATTTGTCAACACAATAGAAACTACTCATGCAGCCATTTAGTTGAATTATAAAGCAATAATTAACTAGCTGCCTATAACCAACTACTTCTTAGCCCAACTAATAACATCAACAGATCATATGCATCACAAGCACCATAGAAAACATCATGGTTAAGCCCAAATAATTTATTTATATTTATTTATTAATTTTCCTTATATAATAGGGTGATTTAGAGGATAAATATTTCTAGTGCTAAATAAATTCTAAGACAATTATAGTAGGTTACATATAACTCCAATATTCTACTAGACAAATTTCATGCCAACTAGATAAGTATAGTAACCTCTACAAAAATAACAAGTTGCATAGGCTTATTTTAGCAAAAATAGTTTAGCCTAGTGAAAAATGTCAAACAACAGATTTCATATTTTTCTTACTTTCATCCTAGCATAACAACACTATGTAAAAATTTGAATGATCATATGTTATATATTTTTACCCTATTTATTTTCACTATAAACTAGCAAATAATTAATGTTAAATAGAAAGACCATATTTCAAGTATGTCTTCTATAGGTTTAGTATTTTTCCTAGCTAGAGCATGCCAACACAAGACCATAAAAACTAGAATCGCAATTTTTACACTTCTCTAGCTCAAGTTATGCATTTTACAAGATAGAAATAGATTTAAAAGCACTTATCTAGCTCAATTTAATTCTCCTAGAAAAATATCCTAAACAATAGTTTTCATATTTTTATCAAATAGTACACTTCATGATGAATCCAACAAAATTTGGTTCACCAAAATTGGACACTCCTAACTCAAGATATAAATTTTTGAAATTTGTATTCAAATCTATGAAAATAAATAAAGAATATCAATTTTAAATATGGCCCAGCAGCTACGTACACCCGGTCCATGCACCCATGGTGGCTAACAGCATGGGCCCATAGGTCAACCGGTCCCACACATAAGCAACACAGGTGTAAAGCGTGGTGTTTGACCGGCGATAACTCGTCGACGGTGAGGTCACCGGCGATGAGGTCTTCACCACTATACTCGCCTCGTCAAGCCGCATCGAGGGGTACCCTCAGTTGGCTCGGCGCATCACTAGAGCAACCTCGCCAGTAATCATGGCAGCGACACATGCTGGCGGACTCGTCGTCTCCAGCAATGGCACGGCTAGGCGAGCGCGGCTATAGCTTCTATAGACCCTAGTGGAGCTCTACGGTGCGAATCGAGCCACGGTGAAGCGGCGGTGAGCTCCGGCCACATGCATGGTGGCACGGTGGCACATAGCGCACACGATAGCACATGCTGTTCTGACGAGACGGTGGTTGGTGATAGGTCTCCATCATAGGAGAAGGGGCTATGGATCACGGTAATGCTCAAACAAACACAAGAGGGGGAAGACGGGATCTAGCGGGGACCGGCCACTATAAGCTTGAGCCCATGGCAAGCGCGCTCGGTGTGGCGGCGCATTCCCATGCGGTGGCAATGGTAGCGGTTAAATAAACGATGATGTGAGCATTTATGACCTAAGGCGATGATAGACCAAGGGAAAAGAAGGTAGGAGGAGTAGTGGATAAGGCTAGCCATGGTGAGCTCTGAGCTCGGTGGTGCTCTACAGCCATGGCGGCGATGGCGACGTGAAATGTGGCTTTACCTCGGCTCGGATGGTGGCACTGGTGGGTCGAGAAGGTAGAGCTACGGGCGAGATGGATTGGGTGGTGGTGCTGCGTGGACGATGAGTGAGCATGGCGATGGTGCGGTGGTAACGGTGCGGTGCTCCGCTTCACTTCAGCGAGCGCGAGAGAGGCAGAGCGAGGGCGAGAGAGTGAGAACGAGTGACCGTAGTGGCTTTGCCTCCCTTTTCTCCCCCTGCTGGCCTAACTGGCTAAGCTGACGCCGACAAGCGGCCGCCACGTGGCACGTGCGGCCTGGCAGCGGTTGGCCACGATGCGCTTGGCCAGCCGATTCAAATCATCCGTTAGGCCGACTGACAATGCCACTTTGCACCTCTATAACTCCTAATTCAGTTCGAGTTAGCAAAAAGTCCATTAATAGAAATTGTAGAGCTATAAGAGATCTACAACTTTGGTTTTGAAAGTTTTGTCTAATTCATGATGGTTTTCAAACTACAATGCTCCAAAGTAGGTTACTTTAAAACTGAAAACCAGCTTTACACTTAGTAAAATTTCTAAGTTTGAAAACAGCATTTCATTGCATCTTGTGGGCTCTATTTGGCCATGCTAGGAACTGAATTAGCTCATGACCCTTAAATAAAGTTTGTTACCCATTTCAAGAACTACAACTTTTATTAAGGGTGCACTGCCATGCAAACACTATAAGCTACTGTTCAACTTTGGCAAACTAGCATCATATAAAAGGCATTTCAAAGTAAACCAACACTTAGAAGCAAAATTGGCCCATGTCATGAATACAAACATTGTTCCATTTACCATCCTAGATGTGTCTAAGGTGTTTTTGTTACCTCACAACCATCTCTTGCATTGGTCACATATTGTCACAAGCATATGCATGTATATAATCAACATCACATGTGATAATATGTAAGAATAAGATGAAATTTCATATGCTCTTGCTCATGAATGCTTGGATGATGCTTGTGCTCATGAAATGCAAGTGCCAAATGCAATGCTTAACACTAGAGTGTTACACTATCCATCCATGTTTCATTTTTTTATTAAGCCACGTGGTTTGATGACTTCCTTCCACGTGTTAGATTTTTATTATCCCATGTGTCGTGCCATGGCTATTTCACGTGTCATGCGCTAGTTCATCCATGTGTCACATTTTTATTTGATCACATGGCCTACCTAGGTTCTACCATGTGCCCAACAATCAATTCATCATAAAACAAGATCGTCATTGCTGCACTAATTAACTACATAATTATTCAACGATGTCTACATAATTATTTAGCATGACAATCAAATACAATAAATTACTGTTTACACATCAGCAGCAACCCACTGATAGTTTCACCACATCAAACCAGCACACGAGTACACACATCAAACTACAAATGTTCACTTCATCAAGCCAACAGAGTTGACAACTAAGAGTTACCAGAAGAAGAGCTAAATCGCATGATATCCTCACGTAGCTTATTATACTCCTCCTGTTGCTGTATCTTGAACTCCTTAAACTCCCTTTTAGTCTTTTTTATCTTACTCTTTAGTTTGTTCACTTGTTTGATGAGGTTAATGGAACTTTCCTATTTAGCAACAAGCTATTACCAAAGCATTCTCTCTGTCGATGTCTCTGTTCTAGCGGAGTTTGTCACGATACCAGCATTCTTTAAAAAAGGGTGTTGTTGCTGACCTGGGAGTGGACCTAGCCATGGGAGAGGCAAAGGACCATGGGAACAACATTAGCACTTATCATTGGTTTGTGCCCATCAGCAATAGGTTCTGCTCCCATAGTTTCCATAGCTTCCTATGAAATTCAAGCAGTAAACATTAGGTTACAGATAGTGGAAGTGGACTTTAATTGAAAACCCAAGAGATTAGTTTATAACAAGTAACATAGGTTTCATATTGATATGGATTACATAAGCACAACGCATAGGTACTGATATGGATTATATACTATGAAATTCAAGCAGTAAACAATAGGTTATAGATATGGATTACATAAGCACAATGCACAGGTATTGCAACTTCAAAATTAAATGATGATGCCAAATTTAGGGCCCCTTCGCTTCATAGGATTTGCAAAGAAAAAATGTAGGAATCAGTAATCCTATGGAATTAGCACCATAGAGGCCTTGGGTTCATAGGAAGAAATGGGGGAAGAAAAAACTTAGGAAAGTTTCCTATCCTTCAACTTTCATAGTAAAAACAAAGGAAAAAAACATCAAGTGAAACCTCATTGTATTGGTTTTCTATGTTTTTTCTGTACAAAACCAAACACACCTTCTAACAAAATTCCTCTATTTTTCACATGCATTTCAATCATATTCCTATATTTTTCCTGTTCCTACATTTTTTTTGATCCTGCGTTCCAAAGGGAGCCTTAGGCTCCTGCCACTATTGCTTCTATTAATAGTGCACATGAGTTTCTATTTATACAAAGGCTAGAGTAACAATAAAACACAACCATCACTTACAAATGATTGTAGCTGTACAGCATAGGAGTGAGATCCTGTAGCCTAGTGGCACTTCGCTTTTGCACGGTTTTGCTTGTTCTTCTCAGATCCATGAGTCAACTCTCCAGGTCATGTTGATTTCACTCTCTTGGGCTACCTTCCTCTAGGACTAATATTAGCACTGCATTTTGTCCTAGTGCCAGAGCCTCCTCTGTGGCTTCTTCGAACCAAACGCTGAAATTAGAGAAACAAATTTAAGCATGAAGCATGTACAAATTGCATTACTATCTAGATAGCAAAGCATTGCATTGCTATCTACACACCACCCCCTCCCACCCCCCACCCCTCAGCCCCTCCCATAAGGGACACTGGCTCATCTTGTAGAACAAGCACCTCAACTGCAAGGGCCACTGGCTCATCTTGTAAATATGAATATGTTTCATCTGGATCACCAAATCCCTCATCAACCACCCCTAGTTCTTCCATCTTCCTATGATTCTTTATGACTTGTGCCTCTTGCTCTCATACAAAAGTAGTTACTGGTTGTTCATCTAGATTACAAAGGTATTTATTAACTAAAGCTTCTAGCAAATGTCAACATAACAGAGAGCAAGAGTATGCAAATAAGCGCCTAACTAGTAACTACAGCTTATAAGGAAGTCATTAATCCAATAAAGCACATGTCAGCTACACTCAACTATAGGAAATATGTAACCCCATCTCTATCTACATATCCTAGGTTGAACCACTACAATACAGCACACATCATAAAAGGAATTTGGGTACCTCTTTCTCTACATACCCTGGCTACGCTTCATCATCGGCACAGCCGTCTTGTCATCGTGGTTGTGGAACTAGTGCGGCCGGTGTTAACAAAGGGGTACAACATCTGGCTCCATCTAGGGTTCAGATCTGGCTGGTCATGATAGGTGCCAAAGTAGGGGATTCGAATCCAGCCTATACCATCATTGAGGAGGTACTTCCACCATTAGCTGACCTGCTATCGATGAATCAAAGGGGCTCTGGCTCCGGCTAGGGTTCAAAAAGCTATGAGAAAGGGTGAGGCTAGAGAGTGGAGATTGATAAGTCAAGCTACTATGCTGATGGCGCCTAGGGTCTAGAGAGGGGGGCTGAGGAGGTGGCTGGAGAGTGGAGAGGAAGGTCGTGGAGAGGAAGGCCGTGGGGCTAGGATTAAGAGCAGGAGGAGAGATGGTGGCTGCTGGAGGATGGAGATGGAGGTGGAGATGATGACTCCTAGCGCTTTTATGTGGCCATCATAGTACCATAAATGCCCTTGTCTAAAATCGATGGCATGGTAAACCTAATTTCCAAGCAAAGGGAAAAAGAGAGACGTCTAATTTTCGGTGCGCGTTGGCGGCACTGCTCGGTGCGGTGCAAAATTTTCACCAAAAATCAAATTTTCATGCTAGCAAATCTCCTCATCTATTCAGGGCCACCAACACTACAAAATGGAATCCTAAGAAATTGACAAAAGAAACTCAAAAACTTATGGCTCCTTTGGAAAAAAATCCTATGAAGCCCTTTGGACCGATAGCTCCAGCGGGAACCCTGGCTCCACCACACGTAAGTCCATGTTTGAATAGAGGTGGGCAGTGGCCAGGGCTGACGTAGGCCCATAGTGAATGCCATGCATCACTACCTCCTAGATCTGTGCTAGTAGAGCATGGACGTGCTCAAAAAAGTTCGGCCCTACCAACAACATGGACGCGGCATTCAGCTACTCCATGACGGCTAAAAGAGCAAGAATGAATAAAACCCTATCAATTAATAAGATGTGGTGCCACACAAAACAAGAAGATATAGTAATGACAATGCCTTACCAGCAAGTTGCGCCAGCGCTTAGCCCGCTGTGGCTTCAGCTACGTCTGTCTCCCTATCGGCTGCAGCGAGTGCCGTCTCCACAGTGGAGCAGCCTGACCATAGCCACTCTGCCTCTTGGTTCTCTATGCGAAGAGCCTACCTAGTCATGTCTAGGTCCTGCTCCATCATCTCCTCCCTTGGACACTTCTCTGCCACCATGGTTTAAGCTTGAAGAACGTGGTGCTAGGGAGGAGGCGGCGAGCAGGAAAGGTGAGTTTGCAAGGTTACAAGACAACTGTACTGACTCCCTAGTTTTTCCTCCATTTTTATAGCAGGGGACGTGCACGGCCGATGGAGTTCCAGTAGATGTCAAGCAATAGCGGGAGGTAAGGTGATGCCACATCTCCATGATCTCTAAGGAGCATGCCTTTCAAGAAATACGTGTCGAGAAATTAGCCGCCAAAACTGAGCAACCAGATAGCAGTTCATATTTTACTGCACTCATAAGAAAGTCCAGATGTGGTACATTTTATCTCACCAGACACTATACAATACAGAGCTATGAGTAAAACTACAGCCAACGGAGTGCACTCGGTCACAACATTTGTATCAATAGTAGTAGTAGTCATGAGTGGCTTTGATCTGTGTTGAACCCAACTCGTCTTATTTTCATGTATTTGATAAGATTTGTTGAACTTGCAAGAACCATGCATCAAAGATAATTTTATTCAAAGTTTGAATTTTATAATCTGATGGGTGCCTCTACAAACTATGAGAAATTGAAGCAAGTCCTCAGTCCGTCCCTCAACTGTTGTGACTGCTCAGATTAGACCGCACTATCTATACTTCATAGGATCACATAAGGTCAGACCGTCTGAAATCTAGACTATACGGATAGTGTAATTGATGAATGACGTGCTCCAACATTCCCGAGCAGGCTCACACGCATGGCTGGCTAAAAGGTCCTAATGGCTAAAGGGGGGTGAATAGCCTAATAAATTTTCTACAACAACACTTGATCAAAATGGTTAGACAATTATGAGGCGAAGCAAGTGTTGTGCTAGCCTACTCAAAATACAAGCCACCTACCACAATTCTAGTTTAGATAGTGTATATTCACACAAAAGCTATGACACTACCCTATGTTAGTGTGCTCTCAAAGGCTAACTAAAGAGCCACACCAACCAAGCAAGCAAGCTCTCACAACTAGGTACACTAAAGAGCTTGTCAAGTAGTTTGCGGTAAAGTAAATAGAGTGATCAAGAAGGTTATACCACCGTGTAGATGAAGAAACCAATCAATCACAAAGATGAATAACAACGAAGACCAATCACCTCGGAATCAATGATGAACACAATAATTTTTTACCGAGGTTCACTTGCTTGCCGGCAAGCTACTCCTTGTTGTGGCGATTCACTCACTTGGAGGTTCACGCACTAATTGGCTTCACACGCCAAACCCTCAATAGGGTGCCACACAACCAACACAAGATGAGGATCACACAAGCCACGAGCAATCCACTAGAGTACCTTTTGGCTCTCCGCCAGGGAAAGGTCAAGAACCCCTCACAATCACCACGATCAGAGCCGGAGACAATCACCACCCTCCGCTCAACGATCCTCGCTGCTCCAAGCCATCTAGGTGGCAGCAACCACCAAGAGTAACAAGCGAAATCCACATCGAAACATGAACACCAAGTGCCTCTATATGCAAACACTCAAGCAATGCACTTGGATTCACTCCCAATCTCACTATGATGATGAATCAATGATGGAGATGAGTGGGAGGGCTTTGGCTAAGCTCACAAGGTTGCTATGTCAATGAAAATGGCCAAAGTTATGAGCTATAGCCGGCCATGGGGCTTAAATTGAAGCCCCCAGAAAATAGAGCCATTATACCCCTTCACTGGGCATAACGCGGGCTGACCGGACACCCCGGTCAGTTGACCGAACACTGAGCTCCCAGCGTTCGGTCGCTCGTAGTCAGCCACGTGTCCCAACTTCAACGGTCATCAGTCTTGACCGGACACTACGCCTGAGTTGATCGGACGCTGAACACCCAGTGTCTAGTCGTTTACAGTAAGGTTCCAAAACTGATTTTTGCCGACCGGACATGTCCAGTCATGCTCGACTGGACCCAGCCAGCGTCCAGTCACACTATGACTTCTTACTGTGCTGACCGACAATACGACTGGACGTAGCCCTTCAGCATCTGGTGGCTGAGCGACCCAGCGTCCGGTCGTTTGACCGATGCCAGCATCTTTGCGACCAACTCCATTTCACCTCTAACTTCTTCACCCTTGCTCAAATGTGCCAACCACCAAGTGTATCACCTTGTGCACATGTGTTAGCATATTTTTACAAACATTTTCAAGGGTGTTAGCACTCTACTATATCCTAAATGCATATGCAATGAGTTAGAGCATCTAGTGGCACTTTGATAACCGCATTCCGATACAAGTTTCACCCCTCTTAATAGTATAGCTATCAAACCTAAATGTGATCACACTCTCTAAGTGTCTTGATCACTAAAACAAAATAGCTCCTATGGTTTATACCCTTGCCTTGAGCTTTTTGTTTTTATCTTTCTTCTTTCTAAGTCCAAGCACTTGATCATCACCATGGCATCATCTTCATCATGCTATGATCTTTGTTTGCTTAGCAACTTGGAGTGTGCTACCTATCTCATGATCACTTGATAAACTAGGTTAGCACTTAGGGTTTCATCAATTCACCAAAACCAAACTAGAGCTTTCAATCTCCCCCTTTTTGGTAATTGATGACAACCCTTATACAAAGATATGAATTAAAATTCAATTGAATCCATATTGCTTGTCCAAGCATATTTACCATGTGTAAAAGGATATGGACAAGTTTCATAAACTCCATATGGTAGCAATTGCTCCCCCTACATATGTGCTAAGAGTTTGGATTGTAGCTTGCACATATGATTAGATAGGAAATATAGGAGTCAATGTCTACCAAATGATGCTAAGGTATAAAAGATGGACCTTTGAAGCGTGATACCAATCGGAGTGCACCATTATACCGTCCTTAGCACCATGATTAGCTTGATACCATTTGAAAATATACCACATGGAAATATTTCGAATAGATACCACTTGATAATACTAGAGAATGAAATCACTAGATAATCTATTCATGCTAGTTTTTCATATTATCATTCAAACTTACAACTAGCATACATCACACAAGCACGGATGTTTAAATTTAATACTTGTGCCATGCAAGCAAACATATAAAATGCACATTCAAATGCATCATCCAAGTTCATGAGCTTGCTCCCCCTACTTGTGTTCTCAAAATTTTAATAATTGATCCCTTTCCTTTTTCACTTCTCTCCTCCTATGTCATATATCAAGTATATCTTTATGTTTCTCTCCCTTTATGATATTTCTCCCCCTTTTTCACTATTTTTACTACTATCTTTGTTTCTCTCCCCCTTTGTCATTAATGACCACAAAGGTTCAAAATATAGATAGTATTACTTGTAGGGTCAAGATTATCAATGTCAATCAATGGGGTGAGGATCAAAGTTCCAAATTTGGTTCAAACTAGAATATATGCCAAAGATATTTAACTTGGTTTGATCCAAGGACAAGCTTCTTCACACCTCCACATAAGGGTTCTCTTGTACCATGTTGAGTTAAACACTTATAGCTCATGTTCTAGATTAAACACTAGGTTTAAAAGCTCACAAACATGTCATATGTTACCACTAGATCAAGTCAAACATAGAAGCAATAGTGGTACCATACAATCATCAAGTTTATTTGATTTTCATGAATGAGCCTAATAAAATGGAGAGATGACTAGATGCACTAAACATGTCCTTAGCAAGGATGTATGTCATGCCACACAACTTTTACCTTGAATAGCTCAAAGGAGAGGCATGTCATATAAGTGGGGGGTGCATCAACACATATTTGAGAAATCCAATATGTTCAACTCATTCCTTAGCTTGCAAAACCTTTTCTCATCCAATGGCTTGGTGAATATGTCGGCAAATTGATCTTCGATGCCTACACTCTCAATGCAAATGTCCCCTTTTTGTTGGTGATCTCTTATGAAATGGTGGCGAACATCAATGTGCTTTATTCTTGCATGTTGAACTAGATTGTTGGTCAACTTGATTACACTCTTATTGTCACATAGCAATGGCACTTTCTTGAACTTGATTCTAAAGTCACTCAAAGTGGCCTTCATCCAAAGTACTTGTGCACAACAACTACTGGCGGATATATATTCGGCTTCGGCGGTTGATAATGCAACACTATTTTGCTTCTTTGATGACCATGAAACAAGTGATCTTCCCAACAATTGACATGTGCCCGAGGTGCTCTTCCTTTCAACCTTGCATCCCGCATAATCTGAGTTGGAGTAACCAACTAGCTCAAACTTTGCTCCTTTGGGATACCACAAACCAACATTTGGTGTATGCTTCAAGTACCTCAATATTCTCTTTGTAGCCTTTAAATGAATTTCTCTTAGTGAGGCTTGAAATCTTGCACACATGCATACACTAAACATGACATCCAGCCTTGATGTGGTCACATAGAGTAGGCTTCCAATCATAGACCGATACAATTTTTGATCCACCATATTTCCACTTGCATCACTATCCAAGTTGCCATTTGTTCCCATTGGTGTGCTAATGGCCTTACTATCATTCATGCCAAACTTCTTGATCATGTCCTTGATATACTTGCCTTGACTTACAAATGTACCATTCTTCAATTGCTTGATTTGAAGACCAAGGAAGTAGCTCAACTCTCCAATCATGGACATCTCAAACTCATTAGCCATCATCTTTCCAAACTCATCACAAAAGTCTTGATTGGTTGATCCAAATATAATATCATCAACATAGATTTGCAACACAAACAAGTCTTTTTCAATCTTCTTGATGAAAAGAGTGGTGTCAACCTTGCCCATTGTGAACCCTTTAGAGAGTAGGAAATCCCTCAATCTCTCATACCATGCTCTAGGTGCTTGCTTCAAGCCATACAATGCTTTCTTTAACTTGTACACATGGTTGGGCTTCTTGTCATCTTCAAAACTGGGAGGTTGCTCAACATATACTTCTTCATTGATGTAGCCATTGAGAAATGCACTCTTAACATCCATTTGATAAAGCTTGATGTTGTGGGCACAAGCATAGGCTGGCAAGATTTTTATTGCTTTCAATCTAGCAACCGGGGCATATGTTTCTCCAAAGTCAAGACCTTCAACTTGTGTATAGTCTTGTGCTACTAATCTTGCTTTGTTCCTTACTACTATCCCATCTTGATCTTGCTTGTTTCTAAAGACCCATTTGGTTACAATCACATTGTGTCCCTTTGGTCTCTCTACTAATTTCCATACTTGATTTCTTGTGAAGTTATTCAATTCCTCATGCATAGCATTCACCCAATCAACATCCTTCAATACTTCATCTATCTTCTTTGGTTCAATGGATGACACAAATGAGAAGTGTTCACAAAATGATGCCAATCTTGATCTTGTTTGTACACGTCTTGAAATATCACCAATGATAGTGTCCAAAGGATGATCTCTTGCAATATTGGTTGGTTGGAGGATTGGAACTTGATTTCTTGCACTTGCTTGATCATTGGGTTGAGATGATGTACTAGCCACTTGATCTTGTTCATTATCATGAGATCCATTTGCACTAACTTGATTTGTATCATCTTGCACATTTGAGTTAGAGAACACTTGCACTTGATCATCTTCATCATCATTCACTTGCCTAGGCCTCAATTCTCCAATATCCATGTTCTTCATGGCATTTGAAAGATAAATGCCTCTAACATCTTCCAAGTTCTCATTCTCTACTTGTGAACCCTTGGTTTCATCAAATTCAACATCATGAACTTCCTCAAGAGTACCACTATCCAAATTCCAAACTCTATATGCTTTGCTTGTAGTGAAGTAACCAAGTAGGAATCCTTCATCACATTTCTTGTCAAACTTGCCCAATCTAGTGCCTTTCTTCAAGATATAACATTTGCAACCAAAGACCCGAAAATATGCAATTTTGGGCTTTCTACCATTCATGAGCTCATAAGGTGTCTTCTCTTTCAATGGGTGACAATAGAGGTGGTTGCTACAATAGCAAGCCGTGTTGATAGCTTCGGCCCAAAAAGATTGACTCACATTGTACTCACTAAGCATAGACCTTGCCATATCAATGAGTGTTCTATTTTTCCTCTTAACAAGGCCATTTGATTGTGGAGTGTACTTGGCCAAGAATTGATGTCTAATTTCAAATTCATCACACAACTCATCAATTCTAGTGTTCTTGAACTCACTACCATTGTCACTTCTAACTCTCTTGATGGTTGTTTCAAACTTATTGTGAATGCCTTTGACAAATGATTTGAATGTTGCAAACACATCACTTTTGTCCACTAGAAAGAATACCCATGTGTATCTAGTGTAATCATCCACTATCACAAAACCATATTTGTTACCACTGATGCTAGTGTATTGTGTTGGCCCAAACAAATCCATGTGCAATAACTCAAATGATTTACTAGTGCTCATCATGCTTTTCTTAGGATGGGTGTTTTCAACTTGTTTGCTGGCTTGACAAGAGCTACAAAGCTTATCATTTTTAAACACAACATCTATCAAGCCTCTAACCAAGTCATGCTTAACCAATCTATTCAATTATTTCATACCAACATGACCAAACCTTCTATGCCATAACCAACCCATGCTAGACTTACTGAACAAGCATGTAGATAATCTAGCTTCACTAGCATTGAAATCAACCAAGTATAGATTCTCATATCTAAAGCCTTTGAAGACCAAATTAGAGCCATCTACACTTATGATTTCTATATCATCTACCCCAAATATGCATTTGAATCCAAGATCACATAATTGAGCCACGGATAGCAAATTAGAGTTCAAGCTCTCTACTAGCAACACATTGGATATGCTCATATCATTGGATATTGCAATCTTACCAAGCCCTTTGACCTTGCCTTTGCCATTATCACCAAATGTGATACTATCATAACCATCATTGCCATTGGTGTTGATTGAGTTGAACATTCTTGCATCACTGGTCATGTGTTGAGTGCACCCACTATCAAGAACCCAATGCCTTCCTCCGGCTTTGTAATTGACCTACAAGAGAAGATCAATTCTTTTTAGGTACCCGAACTTGCTTGGGTCCTTGAAGGTTAGTCACTAAGCTCTTTGGTACCCAAATGGCTTTCTTCTTTGAGCCCATCCATAGTTTACCAATGAACATAGCCTTCACACCATTTGTACCCTTAGTAAGCATATAGCATGAATCAAGCTTAAGGGAGGATACATTAGCATTTTTGCTCTTGTTTTTGCACTCTTGCTCTTTATGACCAACTTGCTTACAACTAGTGCAAAACCGACCATTGTTCTTCACAAAACTAGTCTTGTGAGGAGCAAAGGCCGCCTTGCCTTTCTTGGGGGTATAGCCCAATCCCTCTTTGTAGAGAGAAGCTCTTTGGCTACCCAAGCACATAAGCAAGCGGTCCTCACCACCATAAGCCTTAGCTAAGGTGTGAGTGGGCTTAGTGACCTCCTTCTTGAGGTTCTCATTCTCAACCACTA
The DNA here is from genome assembly GCF_019320115.1 of Miscanthus floridulus. Taxonomy (NCBI): domain Eukaryota; kingdom Viridiplantae; phylum Streptophyta; class Magnoliopsida; order Poales; family Poaceae; genus Miscanthus; species Miscanthus floridulus. The sequence continues at coordinate 67,752,265 of NC_089582.1, read as the reverse complement.
GTGAGGCATCACAAGTGAGACCATCACTACTAGATGAGGTAGAAGTGGAAGTGCTACAAGAAGGGTTAGTAGGAGCAACAATGATAGGCATAGATAGTGATTCATCAATTATATCACACGTTAAACCTACATTGCAAGTTTCAACATGCTTCTTTTTATTTTGCTCATCAAGCAAAGAGGAATGAGCCTTTTCAAGCTTTTTGTGAGCTTTGCCAAGCTTCTCATTGGCCTCCTCTAGCCTCTCATGAGATGCATTTAGCTCATCAAAGGCTTGCTTAAGGGCTTTTAGTTCCTTACGTAAGCTTTTGCATTCCCTTCTCTTGATGTCAAAGTGTTCTCTAGCATCTTCTAGCATGTCAATTAATTCATCCTTAGTAGGTTCATCATCATCACTATCACTATCATTTTCATTTTTATTTTCATTATCATCATCATGTTCTTCATCACTTTCATCATCACAAGTTTGTACCTTAGTGGCCTTAGCCATGAAGCATGATTAAGATTCAAAGAGAGAAGGCTTCTCATTGATAGCAATGCTTGCAAGAACTTTCTTCTTGGTGGTCTTGACATCATCACTATCATCATCATCATCACTTGAGGAAGCATCACTATCCCAAGTGATTATATATGAACCACCCTTCTTTTTCTTGAAGGCCATCTTATCCTTCTTCTCTTTCTTTTCCTTCTTGTCCTTCTTCTTGTTCTTCTTGTTGTCATCATCATTGTCGCTATTGTATGGACATTGAGCAACAAGATGATCTTTGCTTCCACACTTGAAGCACCTTCTTGACCCTGCTTTGTTCTTGGATGAAGACTTCTTTCTCCTAGCATGATAGCCCTTCTTCACCATGAACTTGCCAAATCTCTTGACAAAGAGAGCCATCTTCTCATCATCATCATCATCCCATGAATCATCGTCTTCACTTGATGTTTCTTGCTTAGCTTTGTCCTTGGATGATGTGGCTTTGAATGTCATGCTCTTCTTCTTGTCATCCTTCTTCTCATCTTTCTTCTCCTTCTTTTCTTCTTTCTCATCATCATCTCTATATGTATCATCGGACATGATGTCTCCCAACACTTGGTTTGGTGTCATGGTGTCCAAACCACTCCTTACTAGAATAGTAACCAATGTGCCAAATCTTGAAGGTAAGCATCTCAAGAACTTGTGGGAGAAGTCCTTGTCCTTCACCTCTTCTCCAAGTGCTTTGAGATCATTGACAAGCACTTGAAGCCTATGAAACATCTCCGGCACACTCTCATCTTCCTTCATCTTGAAGCTTGCAAACTTCTCTTTGAGAATGTATGCCTTTGCACCCTTCATGGCTTGAGTGCCCTCAAATGATTCTTCCAACTTCTTCCAAGCCTCATGAGCCATCTCAATATTCTTGATTTGCTCAAATGTTCTTTCATCCAAAGCATCATGGATGGCACTAAGAGCAATGTCATTATTTTGGAGTAGTATTTCTTCAGTGGTGGTGGGAGCCTCTTCATTTTCAATCTCAATCTTTGTCTCTACCACCTTCTAAACCATCCTACTGATTGACTTGATATAAGTTGTCATCTTAGCCTTCCAATAGGGATAGTTGGAGCCATCAAATTGGGGTGGCTTCTTTGTGTTGTTGATTTGAGCAATTTTTACACCGAAGGTTGTTAATCCTCAAATCACGGTGACCTCAGCTCTGATACCACTTGAAAGGTCCTAATGGCTAGAGGGGGGATGAATAGCCTAATAAAATTTCTACAACAACACTTAATCAAAATGGTTAGACAATTATGAGGCGAAGCAAGTATTGCGCTAGCCTACTCAAAATGCAAGCCACCTACCACAATTCTAGTTTAGATAGTGTATACTCACACAAAAACTATGACACTACCCTATATTAGTGTGCTCTCAAAGGCTAACTAAAGAGCCACACCAACCAAGCAAGCAAGCTCTCACAACTAGGTACACTAAAGAGCTTGTCAACTAGTTTGTGGTAAAGTAAATAGAGTGATCAAGAAGGTTATACCACCGTGTAGATGAAGAAACCAATCAATCACAAAGATGAATAACAATGAAGACCAATCACCTCGGAATCAACAATGAACACAATGATTTTTTACCGAGGTTCACTTGCTTGCCGGCAAGCTACTCCTCGTTGTGGCAATTCACTCACTTGGAGGTTCACGCACTAATTGGCTTCACATGCCAAACCCTCAATAGGGTGCCGCACAACCAACATAAGATGAGGATCACACAATCCACGAGCAATCCACTAGAGTACCTTTTGGCTCTCCGCTGGGGAAAGGTCAAGAACCCCTCACAATCACCATGATCGGAGCTGGAGACAATCACCACCCTCTGCTCAACGATCCTCACTGCTCCAAGCCATCTAGGTAGCAGCAACCACCAAGAGTAACAAGCAAAATCTATAGCAAAACATGAACACCAAGTGCCTCTAGATGCAAACACTCAAGCAATGCACTTGGATTCACTCCCAATCTCACTATGATGATGAATCAATGATTGAGATGAGTGGGAGGGCTTTGGCTAAGCTCACAAGGTTGCTATGTCAATGAAAATGGCAAAAGTTATGAGCTATAGCCGGCCATGGGGCTTAAATAGGAGCCCCCACAAAATAGAGCCGTTATACCCCTTCACTAGGCATAATGCGGGCTGGCCAAACGCTCTGGTCAGTTGACCGGATGCTGAGCTCTCAGCGTCTGGTCGCTCGCAGTCAGCCATGTGTCCCAACTTCAATGGTCATTAGTCTTGATCGGACACTATTCCTAAGTTGACCGGATGCTGAACACCCAGCATCCGGTCATTTACAGTAAGGTTCCAAAACCTATTTTTGCCGACCGGACACGTCCGGTCATGCTCGATCGGACCATGCCAGTGTCTGGTCACACTATGACTTCTTACTATGCTGACCGACAACACGACTGAACATAGCCCTTCAGCGTCCGGGGGCTAAGCGACCCAGCGTCCGGTCGTTTGACCGACGCTAGCATCTTTGCGACCAACTCCATTTCACCTCTAACTTCTTCACCCTTGCTCAAGTGTGCCAACCACCAAGTGTATCACCTTGTGCACATGTGTTAGCATATTTTTCACAAACATTTTCAAGGGTGTTAGCACTCCACTAGATCCTAAATGCATATGCAATGAGTTAGAGCATCTAGTGGCACTTTGATAACCGCATTCCGATACAAGTTTCACCCCTCTTAATAGAATGGCTATCAAACCTAAATGTGATCACACTCTCTAAGTGTCTTGATTACTAAAACAAAATAGCTCCTATGGTTTATACCTTTGCCTTGAGCTTTTTGTTTTTCTCTTTCTTCTTTCCAAGTCCAAGCACTTGATCATCACCATGGCATCATCTTCATCATGCTATGATCTTTGTTTGCTTCGCAACTTGGAGTGTGCTACCTATCTCATGATCACTTAATAAACTTGGTTAGCACTTAGGGTTTCATCAATTCACCAAAACCAAACTAGAGCTTTCAGTGGCGTCAACAGCCTATTATAGTAGGGGACATCACCTCCAGGCCCGTCGCATTGATGTGATGGGGTGAAGCCCCGCCGCCCACCCACGCAAACATCTTAGTCATGGGGTGGTCGATGGCCCCCAAACTATAGTAGCAGAGACAGGGGGTGAGAGGGAAGGTTATACCTATAGCCATCTCTCTCCAGAGCTCCTAATTCCATCCCAAAGCTTTTGCCTTCCACCCTATTGCATCACCGATGCCTCCTGCTAGGACCATGGCAGAGTGGACGAGGTCGTCTATCGATCGGGCTGAGTTTGTCTAGTTATGAGAGAGGGGGTGATCCCAAAGGCTACCGAGGAGCTTGGGTGGAGAGTCTCAGTGAGAAGCGAAGTGGAGCCAAGGCCAAAGGAAAATGAGGTCATCTCTTTCGTCCCTTTCCACCTTCTTAGGTTTGGGCTACCAATGCACCCCTTACTGAGGTGGTTGCTCTACTACTATAGGCTTTGCCTTCATGACTTAACCCCATAGGGGATCCTCCACCTCTCGATCTTCATCATGTTGTGTGAGGGCTTCTTGGGAATACCTACCCATTATGATCTATGGCGGATTTTTTTTGGGTGGTTCCATTAGCATGCTCCTAGCACCATCATTGTCCGATGGGGGGCACCTCAATCAAAGTTCTAGGTAGATGATCTAATGATGATAGCTATTGGAATGTCCACGCCAGATCATGGTGATAGGGAGGCCTCGGATGCCTTCCATGCTGGCAATCCTCCTCCGACAGATGGACCTCTTGTCGGTGTGGTCTCTCGCCCACCACTAGTTCCCCCTTCGAAGGTGGATCATCACCGTACCGATGTTCATGTTGTTTATCTTCATTTAACTAAATATGTGAGCAATGCTCACACTAGCTAGTATGTGTTCATGCTGTTTAATTTAACTAGTATTTGGAATTTGCCTACTTTCTCAATAGGTGAATGTGGGTGTGATAGCGTCTCGAGCCTCGTTGGCCCTAGAGCCCAGTTCTTTGTCTGTGGATGCGCTTGGAAAGCATCCCCATGAGGCATCCCCCAATGGGGGCAGCCACCCGTGATTCTATGCCATTCTACGTCGGTCAGTTCAGTAAGTCATTTCCATTCTCAATCCAATTGCTCTCCCCCTTATCATGTACGGGCTTGAACTTGGCTTGCATTGTGCAGTGCTTTCTCCATGACGGTGCCATCCCCGGTCGTGGGGCTTCCACCCGGTGTTGCCGAAGAGTCATCCCATCGCCACATGACGATGTCATCCGTGGTTGTGGAACTAAGGATGCGAGTCCAGACCCTGCAGCTATGTGCGCAAGCCACCTATGACACTGCCTTCCCCATGGAAATAGCAGACAATGTGGTTGTCGTAGAGGAGCGCCTCTGAGCTATGGTGGCCGAAGCCATTCGTCGAGGGGCTACCACGGTGCAGGCTACTACCCAGCTACAGATTAGCACAGCGATGAACGTCTAGGTGGTGGAGCAGGGTTTTCCACCGGGTTCGATGGATGATGACATCACCGATCTGATCGAGAGTTTTTAGCCGGCCGCCAACGCTGCCTTATCGAAGGTGGACATGGAGCTAATCCTGCATGCCAAACTCGACCCATGATCTATGGGTTATATCAGTAGTATTAGTAGTCATGAATAGGTTTGATCTATGGGACGCCCTTGCAAAGATGTGAACTCTGATTCGCATGTTGGTGTTAACTTCCGTTGAACTTTGTATCGGGTGGGTTAAACTCTATTGAGCGTGGTGTAGCTTAGGTCCTTTGGTCATTTTGTAGCTAGTTTCTAGCCCCTGTTGGTTGCTTTTCGCTATAGATTTATTTGTAGTTGTCTTTGATCTGAACTATAATATGTTAAACATTCACGAGTGCCTTTGATCACTTTTGAAGCCAACTCGTGTCTTCGATAAATTTTGTTGACCTTGAAAGAACCATGCAGCAAGGAGTTCATCTGAACAAGTCTCTTTTTGATCTAATATAGAATGGAGGAGCCATAGCTGTTGACTTTTACTATGAACACAAGAAAGTCTATCCACTGAGTATTTGATCTCGTAGGACAGAATAAAATGTCGTACAAAGTAGCAATCAGTCTGTCTCTCGACTGTTGTGACTGCTTAGATTGGAGTGAAATAAGTATAGAAAAGACCTATCACAACCGTACCATGCATTTAGGTGTCAAGCGTGTCATGGTGGTCAAAAGCTCTTTCTCTAGATTCACTTCTTGTGTCCAGCTTTCCTGCCACATTCACTTCACTCTCGTTAGCCGTGCAAGGTCTAGTGTATGAAAGGAGCGTCCCTCTTCCCTCATCCAATAGCATTTGCATCAATCACCTACCTTCTGGCTCCCACCTCAACTGTTTGCATTTTTCCAACCGCGTTTGATGCTAGTTTGAGGATCTGAATAAAAGTAATGTGCTTCATATCAAACCGTACCATTTGTATGAACTTCTTATTGCATTCAATGCTAGTTTGAGGATCTTGATTGACATTTATTCTAACCAAAATCATGCTTATAGATGGCAACTAGTTACCATACCATGGATGTTTACTCTACAACAAAGGATCACAACTTTTCCACCAACCATGTCCCTCTATGATATTAGAAAAAATGATGTTTACCTATTTCTTGTAAACCGTATGTTCACCTGATAGTCTAAGTAGCGTAAATTTGAACATATTGGACATGTAACTCTTGTACTCAGCTATGTGTAAAACTTTTGCCTGATCAGCTGTTCTACAAATAGGAGATGCACCATCTATGGCTACATGCATGAAGTAGTAAGGTAGGAGTAGTTGGATTCCTGAAGCGGCAGCTTCAAACACAGACGAGGGAGTGTAGACAATCAGAACCTATGAAACCATATAGCCATCTCTAGCTAGTTGCTACCCCTCAGCTGCTACGAGCATGCGACTCATTGGATTGGACTGCACTGTACTTCACTGGGTGACAGAAGGTCCGACCATCTAAAATATTCACTACTCGGATACAAGTAATGTTGAACGTGGTGCGCTCGCATCAAAAGCCTATTCCAGCCCTGGCATCCCTATGTGTACAAAGCCTAGCCTCACTCCCATTGTTTTTTATGGTCACCTCACTCCCATTGTTTCACTCCCCCTTGAATTGCGTGAAAGCCTTCACCTCGCTCTACCTCGCAAAGTCCCCACCTTCGCCTCTCCATTGGTTTCCATGAAGGTTGATGAGTACAGGCCCGATCTTCCGAGAGGTAGCCGGTAAGTTCGATTTGTGGAGATCTCGACGTTGGCGATCCAGCTTCAAATCAGACACGATTCGAACCCTACAACCATTACACCACCGCTCCGTTGGTTATCAACCAAGCACAACTTGATTGACCTCGCTAGGAAGGCTTTTCCTGCAAGCGAATCGAAGAGCACAAGCAAGAAGGTAAAACACGCAATCTGAAATTGCAAATATGAATGACGCGAATATCAATAGAGGGTTCAAGAACTCGGTTCCAAAGGACTAATCGACACAGTGGAGGAGATCAAGAACGGGGGCCCTAGATCACTGTAAAAGGATTTGTCACCACAGTTACAATGAACGATTCAGTTTCTCGAGGGAAAACTAAACTCTAAACAAAACCCAATTGTGTAGCAGCGGCGGCGGCTGTGTTTATAGTCTAAGACTCGACCTAGGGTTGGGGACGGCCAGGGGTTGGGCGCCCACAACTTGGGCTTAAGGCCCGACACGATACATGGCCAAGTTGGCCCAAATAGGTGACGCAGCACCTTGCCGTGGTCACACAGAATGATCCACGGACCTTCTGGAGCTGGGACCAGATCCAAAACGACGGCATCGTCGTCCCCTTTCCAACGCATCCAAGAACGGCCCGTTTCGATGTCGTATGAGGAAGTTATGACTGAAACAGTAACGACGTGTCTGCTGAATCCGAGGACGACGTGGCAGCTGAGTTGGAAACGAATTGCAACTTGGGGAAGACCATGGCGTCGGTGTGTCCAGCGTGGCGATGTCCTCATCATCCTCCCCTTCTCAAATTGGAGTCGTCCTCGACTCCATCTTGGCGATGTCCTCATTATCCCCTCCTTGTAGAATTGGAGTCGTCCTCGACTCCATCCCATCATCAGCGAACTCCTGCAAAAGGTTAGTGACAGCAGGCAATGCACCAGACATAAAAGGTTGACAAAACATAGTATAACATGGTGCATCAGGATTATCACATAACTCAGTAGTAGCAGGAGTTGTAGCAAGAAAAGCACCTCCTTTTAACTTAATCCGATTATTTTTAGCAATGTCTGTTGGAGGTTTATTTTTGATCTCATTAGCATGTTTAATAATATCCGTAGGAGACAAAGGCAGCAATGTAATTTTCTTGTCCTTATGTATGATAGTGTATGTATTAGTTCTACCATGGTGTAAGGCATCATTATCAAATTCCCATGGGCGACCTAACAAAATGGAACAAGCTTGCATAGGGACAACATCAAAATTAGCAGTATCATGATAAGAGCCTGTGAAAAAGCTAATGCGTGCTGATTTAGTTACCTTAGTCTTACCACTATTATTGAACCATTGAAGTTTATATGGATACGAATGTTGTCGTGTGGTCAAGCCAAGCTTGTCAACCAAATCTGAACTCACCAAGTTGTTGCAACTCCCGCTATCAATGATAGTGAGAACACGACAACCCTGCACAATGAGATACATGTGGAACAAATTGTGGCGTTGGATCTTCATCTCTTCTTCATGACCCACACGTGTACTCAACACACGCTGCACAAGAAGGCTAGGGTAGTCCGCGGCAGCAGCCACAGAGTCAATGGTGATGGCCTCCTTGTCATGATCGCCCTCGATGGGATCTGCATCAATGTTAGCAGCAACGGCTAAATCATCTTCAACATCACTAGCACTTACATATCCATCCTCGGTAGCAATGAAAGCGCGATGACTGGGGCATTCCTTTATGACATGTCCCATGCCTTTGCATCGGTGGCAAATGATTTTAGAGCTAGACGAGGAGGAGCTAGTAGAAGCACCTGGAGTGCCACCTTTCTTCAGCTGTGGAAACTGCACATTAGACAATTTACTTACCCCGGAAGAAAATGGAGGTGTAGATGGCTGTGGTGCAACAGGAAGCTTGGGCGTCTCTGGCTCGGAACGCTGCTGAAAATTCCTCCCATTGTTAGACCTGAGAGGCTGGTGTTGTTTGCGTCCCTGTACTTCTCGTTCGGCCTTAATAGCAAGATGATACAATTGGGAAAAATTGTGCCATTCTTTGTAATCAAGTATGTTCTGTATATCATGGTTTAAACCACCAAAAAATCTAGCACTAGCATCATCATCATCTTCATTTATACCACAACGTGCTAAACCAATAAGCAATTCTTGATAGTATGCTTCTACTCCTTTATCACCTTGTTTTAAAGTTTGTAGTTTCAAACGTAAATCACGTTGGTAATAAGGAGGAACAAAATGAGATTTCATACGTTGCTTTAAAACATTCCAAGTTTGAGGCACAGCAGCAGCATTATTGGCATTGCAAAGATCACTCCACCAGAACAAAGCAAAATTAGTAAACTCACTGGTAGCAAGTCTAACTCTATGCTCAGCAGGAACATTATGAGAATCAAATTTTTGTTGAACAGCAAGCTCCCAATCTAAATATGCCTCTGGATCAACATTACCAGCAAAAGGTGGTAGACTAAATTTAATTTTAGCAAAAGGATCATTATTACCATGATTATTACCTGCCATACCACGATGATTGAAGTTGAGGCGGCGACGGGCACCACCGTCAGCATACACATCTTCATCACCAGCATCTTCATCATCAGCACGATAAGGTGGAGGGCGTTGCTCAAGCTGTTCAATGCGGGTGACCAGATTGTTCACGTTGCGCGTCAGCTCGGTCATAAGATTGCGTTGTTCAGTCATGAACGTTGCAAGCTCGCCCTTGGACACGCACTCATTGAAGTCCGTCGGAGTTCCTGCCATGGTTAGAAGATAGAAAAAGACAACACCAAAGTATTATCCCTATCAACTAAAAGGAAACAAGTGGTGGTGGTGAAAGTGGAATGCAAAATCACAAGCGGCTTACCACCGTCTTGCCTGTATTCTTACCAACGCCAAACAGGAGCAAAACCAAAGGGGCGAAGCAATCTGTTGTTGAGCGTGGGTAACAGTTGCAAGATGAACCTGTGCTGATAGAAGAATATGTGGAGCTATGGGGAGGCACACAATATGACAGCAAGGATTAGCAATTAACGAGTGCAGAGTAGCGATTGTTCAATCTGGATCCAAAGTACAAATCATAGTTGCTGGCTAAGACGTGTCCAGACGTAGCGCAACAAGGTGAAAACAAAGGACGATCGAAAGAACTCACAGAACAAGCAAATAACCCGGATTTCTCCTTTTTCCTGAATTTTTCCCGGATTTTTCCAAAAGGCACTAGTAGGAAACAAACTTTTTTTACTATTTTTTTTATACTTTTCTCTGAACAAGGATCACAAAAGATGTAACCACAAAAATTGGCACCTACAACTGAGGTGGGATGTGGTCTACAGAAATTCAGCACGTTCTCTGAAAAGCGTGCAAAAACTTTGACAATTTTTTTTCTATATTTTCCCGAATTTTTTTGGCAATTCTGATGAAACCAAACTGTCAAGAAACTGCACAAAAAATTTCAGATTTTTCTGATAAACGAGCGAAAAGTTATGCCTGTTTTACCGAAGGTATCTCAAGGTATGTTTTCCAGGAGGCACAACACGGCGACGGCAGTTAGGGCAAAGCGTCCCTAAACTCTAACACCAATCACAGCAGTAGGTATTCACCTAATGATGTAAGGAGGGCTGCGATGCAGGCAAAATAAGAGCGGCTGGCAACCTATCTAGGGTTTGTGCGGCGGCGAGAAGTTACACAAGGCGGCTAGCGGGGCAAGTCGAGTAATGTGGTGGCTTCGACTTGTTGTTTGGGAACGGTGGATGGGATAGCGGTGGAAAACAAAATCACAGCAATGGGCGATTGAACTACGGGACCACGAACACAATCCTAAACCAACAACAAGACTCGACCACGGACACAAACTCAACAACACGAATCTGAAACGAAATTGCAAAGGCACAAAGGGCGATAGGACAGCGGAAATTGAAATATTTTTGGGCTTTTTGTGGACTCTAGGTAATGAACAAATATGAATCTAAGGCAAACAAGATTATACCTCACGGTAAACCTGAAATATCTGATACCAATTGATGAGTACAGGCCCGATCTTCCGAGAGGTAGCCGGTAAGTTCGATTTGTGGAGATCTCGACGTTGGCGATCCGGCTTCAAATCAGACACGATTCGAACCCTGCAACCGTTACACCACCGCTCCGTTGGTTATCAACCAAGCACAACTTGATTGACCTCGCCAGGAAGGCTTTTCCTGCAAGCGAATCGAAGAGCACAAGCAAGAAGGTAAAACACGCAATCTGAAATTGCAAATATGAATGACGCGAATATCAATAGAGGGTTCAAGAACTCAGTTCCAAAGGACTAATCGACATAGTGGAGGAGATCAAGAACGGGGGCCCTGGATCACTGTAAAAGGATTTGTCACCACAGTTACAATGAACGATTCAGTTTCTCGAGGGAAAACTAAACTCTAAACAAAACCTAATTGTGTAGCAGCGGCGGCGGCTGTGTTTATAGTCTAAGACTCGACCTAGGGTTGGGGACGGCCAGGGGTTGGGCGCCCACAACTTGGGCTTAAGGCCCGACACGATACATGGCCAAGTTGGCCCAAATAGGTGACGCAGCACCTTGCCGTGGTCACATAGAATGAACCACGGACCTTCTGGAGCTGGGACCAGATCCAAAACGATGGCATCGTCGTCCCCTTTCCAACGCATCCAAGAACGGCCCATTTCGATGTCGTATGAGGAAGTTATGACCGAAACAGTAACGACGTGTCTGCTGAATCCGAGGACGACGTGGCAGCTGAGTTGGAAACGAATTGCAACTTGGGGAAGACCATGGCGTCGGTGTGTCCAGCGTGGCGATGTCCTCATCAAAGGTTGTCCCCATGAAGCGCTCTAGGTACTCCTCAAGGAACTGTGGCCAAGCTACAGTCCATGCTTCCTCTAATGTGTTGGCGCACCCTGCTTCGATGCCTGCTCATACCCTTGTTAACTGCTAGTACCCATCATGCTCCCACACGTCGTCTCCAAGGCTGCCATTTGTCTCCCCATCGCCCATGATGACATCGTTGATGCTTCTAGGACCATTGGTTCCCTTGCCACCACTGGTCCTGGTGTGGTCCACCTGGCCATCATCACAGGCCCCATTGTGGTCCCACACGCTATCTCCTAGGCTGGCATTGGTCTCCTCGTCGCCCACAACGACGACGTTGATGCCACCGGCACTAGTGGTTCGCTCGCCACTGCCACTCCCGGTGCAGTCCACCTCACCGTCAATGTAGGCACCGTCGCGGTCCCACACGCCATCCCCTAGGTTGGCATTGGTCTCCCCATCACCCACGACGATGACATTGACACCATCGGCACCAGTGGTTCACTCGCCACCATCGCTCCCGGTGCGATCCACCACACCATCATTGGTGGCCCTATCATGGTCGAGCTCACCATCGCTGAATCCGCTCCCAATGCCCCACGGTGGGAGCAGGTCTCCTACAACATCATGATCCCACTCGTCGTCCACCGAGGACAAGTCCAAGGGCTCTACGGTGGTGGCCTCATCTTGGTCTAGCTCGCCTTCGCTGGATCCGCTCTAGGCACACCACAGCAGGAGCGGGTGAAGTCATCCTCCAGTTCGATGTGGCAGAGAGGTTTGTTGGTTTCAACCCAGGCAGGTTTACCTTGCAGGTGTTGGATTTTGATCGTTCATGTTGGTACCCTTATTGCATAGAGATGTGGGATGGCATAGCTCATTAAATTAATTAGTAGTATTAAGTCATGTAAACATTTGTAGTTAGGACGAGTACGCTACCTGGTGCTCATTACTACTACAAAGTCATGTTAATCATCTATAGTTAGAACTAGTATGTTTATGTAGTAGTTGTATGACTTTGAGTAGTGTGGCACGTTTCTCCTCTTATTATGGTCGATGAAGGCATGGTTATGTAGTCTGAACTCGTATCGTTGCAATACTCCACATATATATATATGAAGTCTGGTTTGATGTTATGATATCTTTCTAGTAGCACTGCTCTCCTCTTATTATGCATGTAGTCATGGCTAGCTCTGCAAAACCAACCAAGACCTAGGAATAGGTGCATAATCTTTTATGCCACCAAAGTAGGGTCTGGCCATGTATTTTTATCTTGGACATGCAAAATCAACAACCAAAGGACAGTCCGCCCCCCTCGTTTTGCCACAGGCCGAACATGCAAAAAATGGTGTAGAAGCAGAAGGGAAACAAGATGAGTTAGGAGATGGTTTGAACTTAGTTAATTGTGGTATGTATCTAGATGTTAATAATGTTAATATATCTCAATCTGTAATTGGCAGTGCTCTTGTTTATTCAGTGTTTGTTCAGTGTTTATATCAGTTTGTTCACTTCGTCTCAATGTTGTTCATTGTTCAAAGAAAGTCATTACCTATGCGCCCTCATCAAAAGCACATTCCAAAATACATGAAAAGCACTCAAAAATAGTTAAAACCACCATTATATTGATTCCTAATTCCTAATATTTATCGGGTACATGAGGCCATTTGAAATAGACCAAAAGTGCACTACAACACACCTGCCATTGTAATACTACTAGTTAGTACTAGACCTACTACTACTATACTAATTAACTACACCTACTGATCGACGCCGCTACCCGCACCGTCACCATTGTCATCGCCCTCCTCGTCGTCCTACTCCAATGAGGAGTCATCCTCGTCCTCCATGATCGTGTTGGGGGATGGAGGGTTGAGCCTGCTATCCTTGTTGTGTAGCATGGGGTCGAACCCCGATGGAATGGTCTTAGTGATGTTGTCTACCTCCTCTGCCGGTGCCTCCTACTACTACTACTCCTCTGCCACCTACGGCACCTCATCATCATCATCATCGGTGGGCTCCCCGACATTTTTGGTGGGCTCCTCCTCGCGCTCGGGGCTCAGCATCGATTGATTCACCTCCTCACCATCCTTATCTTCGTAGTCGGTGAAATACTTGCTGGATGACCAATGCCCCATTGCTTGCTCTACGCGCCGCCGATGAGTAGGGATCGGAGGAGGTGATGTGATGTGTACTAGTACATATGTATGAGAGAATACCCTAGTCGGTGGTGCTCTCTATAGCCTACTAGTCATTTTAAAGAGGAGAGCCGAACGGTTGCTCTCCCATAGGACGCGATGATGGTTAAAGAGGAGAGCCAAATAGTTGCTCTCCCATAGGACACGACGATGGAGGCTTCACGGTTGGTTGGCATCCCCCATTTCATGTTTTGACTCCTAGGATTGGAAACAGTGTACACTCAATGCTACCGGTCGCCTGCCCACCCGGTATTCTGAACAATGTCGTTGTTGTGAGTTCCCATGCTAGTTTGTAGAGGGAATTTAGAAAACTCCTACTGTAACCCTCGCTCGGCCGTGCCACTCCGCCTCTCTAGCCCTCTGGCTCGCCTCCATCCACACACCATAACTCCATCCACGCCGACAATCATGTCGCTGATGGTGCTCCCTACTGACATGCAAATTGAGATCGCTGGCCACCTACTGCAACCTCAGATCATCCCATGGATGACCTCTGTAGCCAATGGGTGACCTATTCATCCATGCACCACATCTGTGGTCACCCCGCCATCGGTCGGCATCTGGCACTAGATCGGTTTAGACGTTGGAGGACGGAGGCCGACCCCATCGACTACTACATTGTCCTTGCTAGCCTGACCCAAGTCAACAACTAGAGGCTTGATTTCTCACCTAGATACAAACCATATTCATGGAAAACCAAAGCCTCCAGCCAAGCCTTAATGATCTCACCCGCGCCGTCAATGGTGGGCATAATCTGGCAGCCTATCTGGTTGCCCTATTGCTCTATAGGCACCATGGCGGTGCCAGCGATGATGACACTATGAGGCGGTACATGAGATAGGTCAAGGGCAAGGAAAAATCATGGATGGCGGTGGCGGACCAATGAGTAGGTGGCTCAGCAACAAGGGGTGTGTGCTGTGGTGATCTACAATATGACATGGGGACGGTTATCACTGCCGCCGCTGGCACAGGCACGCGGCGATCTTCCTTGCGCAGGCGGCACTTGTGGCAATACAGATGGATGGGAAGGAAGGGTTTTGTATTACAGCGAGGACTATAGGCTTCATCAAGAAATCTATTTTTTGAATGGGAATTTAGAATAAGAGACTAGTAATTCACTCTTTATGTGCGAGTGTAAATTACTCCCTCTATCCTAAAATGTAGTGTATTCTGGAATTTGAAATTTGTCCTCAAATATAGTGTATTCTGCAGCTTTGGATTTTCGATTGCTTTTGCTTTTCTATTGTTTTGTTCAATTATATTTGTTTCCTTTAGGGATTCAATGAAAGTAGTAGTGTGAAACAAGTTTCCCTGTATAGCATGAGATGTGTTCGGACTGGTTAGATTTATAATGCTTGGACTTTCTTGTGTGTGCAGTAAAATTTGAATAGCTATGTGGCTCCTCCGTTAGGCATTAGATCGACGCAAGACTGGATCAGATGAATTCCATTATGCATGTTTACCACACTATAGATCAGAAAGAGAACCAAAAAGAAATCTACAGGCAAAACCAACCACAGGGGCTAGAAACTAGCTACCAAATGACCCCTGGTTCAGTAGTAGTAGTAGTCCTGAGTGGCTTTGATCTGTGTTGAACCCAACTCGTCTTATTTTCATGGCTGCTTCAGTCTTTAATCTGTAACTCATCAGTCTTCAGCCTCAGTCTGCCAATCGACTATCATGACTGCTTGCGTGCTCCTGCATTCCTGTGTAGACATGCATGCGTGGGTGGCGTCAGCAGCCTATTACAGCAAGGACATCACCTCATGGCCCATCGCATGCATTGACGTGATGCGGCCAAGCCGCACCGCCAAACCACGCAAACGTCTCATTGCTCGTTGGTCGTGGGGTGGTACTTTGTATTAGGTGGGTTGAACTCTATTGAGAATGTAGATTAGGTCCTTTGGTTATTTGGTAACCGGTTTCTAGCCCCTGTTGGTTGGTTTTGCTAGCAGGTTTCTTTCTAGCTCTCTTTCTTATCTATAGTATGGTAAACATGCATAACAGAATTCATCTGATCAAGTCTCGTGTAGATCTAATGCCTATAGGTGGAGCTACATAGCTATTCAAATTTTACTGCACACGCAAGAAAGTCTGAGCATAATAAATCTGACTAGGCTAAACACATCTCTCGTTATACAGGGAAACCTATTTCGTACGAGTACTTTCATTGAATCCCTAGAGGAAACAAATAAAATTGAAATAAAATAACAGAAAATCAAAAGCTGCAGAATACACTATATTTGAGGAGCTTGAACTACTTCAGTAGTACTTTTCAGTGAACGCATAGTGTGTTCCTCTCAACAAATCAGCATCAGCATAAGCCAAATTTCAGTAAAACAAGAACAGGGGGTGGCCCTATTCGTTTTGCTGAAATTTGGCTTATGATGATGCTTATGCTGATTTGTTGTGAGAGGAAAACACTGTATGTTCACTAAAAAGTACTTCTGAAGCCATAATACACTATATTTCAGGACAGAGGTTGTAATTCACTCTCACATGTAAAGAGTGAATTACTAGTTTCTTATTCCAAGTTCCATACGAACAACTCAAATTCACAGCAAAGCCTACAGTCCTTGCTACAATACACATCTCATCCTTCCCATCCGTCTGCATCGTAGCAAGCGCTGCCTGCGCACGGAAAATCCTTGTACACCTATGCCGATGGCGACAGCAACAACTTGCCCCCACCCCATTTCGTGAATCACCTCGGTGGCCGCCTCGTGGTGGCACAGCACACAACCCTTGTTGCGTAGCCACCAACTCTTTGATACACCGCCACCGCCGCTCGCAATTCTTCCTTGCCCTTGACCCGTCTCATGTACCACCTCATAGTGTCATCGTTGCGAGCATCGCCATTGTGCCTATAGAGCAATATGGCGACCAGATTGTGCCTGCCATCGGCAGTGCGGGCGAGATTGTCGAGGCATTACCGGGGCCTATGGGTTTCCTCGAATACCATTGGTATCCCGATAAGGAAGCAAGCCTCTTGGTTGCCGAGTTGAGTCAGGCTAGAAAGGAGGGCGTAGTAGCTGCTGATGTCATCCCACCCCAGCCCATGTCTGAACTAGTCCAGTGCCGCACGCCGTCCGATGGCGGGGTTGCCGCAGATGTAGCACATGGATGAGCTAGCCGCTCGTAGGCTACGGAGGTCTTCCATGGGTTGCTCCAAGGTTGTAGCGAGGTGGCCAGCGATCTCAATGGCCAGCTCATCAGGGAGCGTCAGCAACAACGACGTGGGGTGCCACCTCACCGCCATGATTCCTGGCGTCGACATCGCGTGATGCAGAGCATGAGGAGGCCAACCGAGGGCTCATGTGGCGGCATGGATGGAGCTAAGGTGTGTGCATGGATGGAGCTATGGCATATGGATGGTGGCGAGATGGAGCGCTAGAGAGGTGGCGTGGTGCGATCGACTCATGTTGATTGAGGAGGAGGTAGGGGAGGCGGTCGAGCGGGGGTTACAGTAGGAGTTTTAAATACCCTCTATGAACTAGCGTGGGAATTCGAACGACGACATGGATCAGATTACTAGGTGGGTGGGCGACCGGGCAGACGAGACAGTCAGATTACTGAGAAATACAGAGTTTTCTAGTTCTCTTTCTGATCTGCACATTTCTTTCTGTTCACATTTTTTCTGCACACGTAAGAAAGTCCGCCCGTTGTACATTTCATCTTGTAGGACAGTATATAGTGTCATCTATACATTTGAAAGTCATAGCAAATTTAGTGCAATTGAGCATGCTCCCTCTGGGCCAGTTTGTTAGGTGCATGGGATGAAATTTTAGATACCAAGGAATGGAGGAAAACTATGAAATTGCATTAATTAAAAATATCACGACCAAGCCTCTATTGGAGCCGTCTCCCTAGCTTCCATGCATGTATGCATGCAGCCTTCAATTGGAACAAACTAGAGACGAGCTCGGCTTCCATTGGGAGTTAATTGCAGCCTTGTTTCTAGGACAGGCCTAATAATATGGACTTTTTCTAAAACCCGCGGGCGCCTAATAAAGTGGCAACATCAACCACAGCCCAGGGAGTGCAATCGATCAGAACCTATGAAACCATGTAGCCATCTCTAGCTAGTTGTTGCCCCTCGGCTGCTGCGAGCTTGTGACTGCTTGGATTAGAGTGTACTGTATATTTCGTCGGATGATAGAAGGTCCGACCATCTAAAATATTCACTACTCGGATACTAGTAATGATGAATGTCGTTCGGTCATGTTAGAAGTCTATTCCACCCCTAGCGTCCTGTGTGTACAACGCCTAGCCTCACTCCCATTGTATAGCCATCTCTAGCTAGCTGACTGCCTGACTGCCCCTTGATTGTTGTGAGTCCTCTTCACAACTGTACTAGGCTTTCAAGTCTCAAGCGTGTCATGGTGGTCAAAAGCTCTTCTTCTAAGATGCACTTCTTGTGTCCAGCTTTCCTATGCATTCACTTCACTCTTGGCAACCGCCCAAGGTCTATATGGAAGGAGCATCCCCCTTCCCTCAAAGATTCTGAATTTTGACCAAATATATATAGAGACACTCTACAACAAATGATCACAACATTTCCCTCGACCATGTCCCTCTAGTATATTCGACAAAATGATGTTTACCTGTTTCTTGTAAACCATATGCTCGCCTGATAGTCCGAGCAGCGTAAATTTGAATGGGCCGAACATGTAACTAGTTTCAATTTTATTTGTTTCTTTAGGAATTCAATGAATGTATTTGTATGAAACATGTTTCCTTGTATAACATGAGATGTGTCTAGCCTGGTCAAATTCACAATGCTCGGACTTTCTTGCGTGTGCTATAAAATTTGAATAGCTATGTAGCTCCTCCATTAGGCATTACATCGACACAAGACTTGATCAGATGAATTCTGTTATGCATGTTTACCATACTATAGATCAGAAAGAGAACCAGAAAGAAACCTATAGGCAAAACCAACCAACAGCGGCTAGAAACCGGAGCTTCATCTTGATTCACCATGGGCATGGCGTCATTATCCTTCACCACGGGCATGGCGTCATCCTCCTTCACCACGGGCACGGCGTCATCCCCCACCTGTGCACGCTTCGTAGAAGGCTCGCCTTTCACCATGGCGGTGGCTAAGAGTGAAGTAGGTTTGGTGAAGGCAACAATCGTTCATGGTGATTTTAGATCTGCAGTGGGAATAGGAGGGCTCAGGGAAGGAAGGAAAACAAGCGAAGTTGCGAAAGAGATCGCGGTGGTTAATATTTCACTACTACAGAGGAGCCATTGGTGTTTTTAGTTTTTTGGGAACAAAGAGGAGCCATTGGTGTTGAAATGTTACTGCACACGCAAGAAAGTCCAACCTCTGTGGGTTTGAACGTGTCTGACACACTGCACAGACCTTAGCTTACATTAAAAACAAGTTAAAGTTGTTGCAAAATAATGACAACATCCATTCAAGAGGAAATTAACATGTCCATACACAATATAATCAAACAACACTTATCCATTTAAACATGTCATGACAGAGAGATAAATCATGGAACTTTATTTACTCCTCTGCTAATGACTCCAACTCCGAGAACAATGGAACATAGGGAAGATAGTAAGGTCTGTAGATGTTTTGTGGTAGGACATCCCATCTGAAAAATGCACTATAACGTTGTTGGTATTTCTTAACGTCACTACTAAGTACAGGGCTTGAATCCAACCTCAGCAATGGCGCCAGAAATACCATGTTGGTACTTCTTAGCAACATAACTAATGTGTAGCCATGCTACTAAGAAATAGCCTTGATAGTTCCTTAACAATTTTAGATATTTATCCGCAAGCATACGGAGCTATCATTGTTGTATTTCACCCAGAAGTACTCAGGGTATCATTATTTATATTTTCCTAAAGGAAGGCATTTGATTAAGAGTCTAGTATGGATATGAACTTGAATAATAATGCTTGCAAGTACACCAATGCTTATAACAGGTGTAAGAATAGTAATTCCAAGATAGTCGACACACACTTGGCACTCCTCAAAGGATAAAATACAAAAGAAAGGATAAAAGAATAATCCTAAGTCGAGCAGGCATTGGTCTAGTGTAGTCATACAAAGATTAGTCGATAATCATACAAATTACATAATTAGTTTTAGGGCTAAGTGTGAAGCAGGTCGGGAGGCCACCGAGTACTGGTCTGCCAGCAACCTCATGTGACAATTTAGACTCCTACACCCTAAACAAACATGGGGGATTACGAAGGACGGACAGGGCTATCACCACCTGCCGCCTACCTCTCAACCAGAGAGAAGGACAATGCATTCACATGTCTCTCCATACCCAAGCACCACGCTTGCGTATATAGAAACTACCCAAATCCCCTCGAGTCCCCTCAACTTAGCTCTAATTTTGATTATATAAGTTATATGATTGTTTAAGCATAAAGTAAAGTGTGCTACTCTCATGACACATAAACTCTACACTAGTCCATATATCAAGATCATAACACAATAATTATACTCTAGTTCATAAGTATGACTATAATAATAAAGTGAAGACATGACTTTGGAAGAACCCATATTGATATTCATACCAAGAATCTCTTCTTCCAAGGAGCCAAGCCCTCTAAGGTGGCTTTGTCTTGCTCTAATACAACTAAAAGGTCAAACTAAAGAGAGTAGAGAGTGAGGTGCTGCTCAATGTGGTGTGTGTTGAGAGGGGGGTTGCCCCTCTCTTTGTACACAAAGGTATGGCGGTGCTCTAGCTATTCTTGGCATGAAGCCCTGGGTTGCACCGCCTTAGCATGGCGCCATGCTACCACCTATCAAAGGAGAGGCTGAGGCACGCTAGCAGGGGGCCAGCCACCCCCTAGGACCGGCACCGCTTGACTGTGCTGCCTCACCACTGCCTTTGCGTGGCAGGCCATGGGTTGGTCATGGATCATTGCTCCATGGGTTTTTGCCCAATTTGAATTGAGTTGATGGGTGTCTCCCTTATTCCTTTGCGCAAATCAGCATTGGAAAGCGCCTTTTGGTGATTTATTTCATGTATTTGTGTTTGTGACCTGCAAAATAATGTTCTCCAAATACATGTGGAACTTGATTAATAGTAAATACATATGTGATTAAGATTGCTAATTTTTCCTCTTTTGTGACTTATTTGGCGATCAGATTTGATCGATAGAGATCATTAACAAATGTGTAGGGATGACATGAACTTTTTTATGTCCATGTTATATGCGACGATGTCATTTTCCTCCCCAACCCCAATAAAGAGAAGCAAATTCCATTCTGGGTGAACCGTTGAGTAGTATTGATCAACATCCCAGTAACCAAATTCAATGTTAGTCTCCGCAAACACATCTAGAGTGCTGACAGTATGCTTCAATGTCCATTTATTAGTACCATAGTCTTCAAGGATCCAGATGTTAAGCTTGGGCATATTGTGACCACGAACAGTACATTACACAATTGACCCTGAACTTGATGGATGGAACCTGCAGAACCATGTGGGCAAGGAATTTTCCTCCATGTCTCTAACTCCATATCGATAGCAAGTATCTGACAGCCCCATGAGTACCCCATAATGTGCAGACAACCATTAAGATACACATTTTCTAATGATCTCCTATCTAATTTCTCAATTGTCACAGAAGTATTCCTGCCCCATTTAGATTCCTTACAGCTCCATGCTGTAGTTTTAGATGAGTAGATGTCCACACCCCTACACCAATCAAACTACTCCTCTTCTATATATTCAATAACATGAAAGTGCAAGGAGGTTTTCTGATCGAACCCTAATCGAGCCTCACCAATAGAATGGATACTACGTGGCATTTTCTTGAACTCCTTGGTTGTCGGATTGCAACATTAGCATAGGATGAGGCCATTGTAGATATCTAAGACGGCTATATTGGCCAAGGTGAAGGGCAAGAAGGACAAGGAGGGGTGTTCACTGGTGACTCTGGTGTAGCATCGATAGCCTTGGTCGGTGTCGTAGAAGAAGCCTGCCACATTCTGGGGCAGCACCTTATGGTTATGGTAGTCCTTGATGAGGCAGTTCCAGGAGTGATAGACACATTTATAGCAGAACAAGGAGCGGGCAGGGAGGCGGTGGAGGATCTCAATAATGGCATCATCCATGAGGCTGTCCAGTGCGTTCCTCTTATTGGGGGCCTCCTCCATTTTGTCTGTGTGCAGTAGGATGAGAGCTTGCTCAGTAATGAGATCACTGAAGAGGAAAATAATCCAATAAAGATCCAACAGTGAAGTCCATAACTCATACCAAAG
This sequence comes from Miscanthus floridulus, assembly GCF_019320115.1. Taxonomy (NCBI): domain Eukaryota; kingdom Viridiplantae; phylum Streptophyta; class Magnoliopsida; order Poales; family Poaceae; genus Miscanthus; species Miscanthus floridulus. The sequence continues at coordinate 67,730,296 of NC_089582.1, read as the reverse complement.
TGCAACTTTAACAACCATTAACAATTTTCATGGTATGACCTCAAACAAATTTAGAGTAGCACCACATAGATATATATAACTCAAACAAGAGTAGCAGTTAATGGAGATCTAACCATTACAATTCCAACTAAATCAAGTCTATCCATCACACTTACAATCAGTACATGAGCTCAAAGCTTCTTCCATGGGAGACATTTATAGTAACAAAACTAAACATATGCAAAAAACCAAGACATCAGCAAAAAACCAACCAGTGCCACCTCCTAGTTCTTTTCATCATCATATCATTGGCCTAACCAGATCTCCAACGCTAGAATGTTTCTTATATACCTCATGTTCAAGCAAGGATCAAAATAGTGAAGCGAACAGAAAAAGGCGAGAAAGGAGACCTATGGGCAAGCCCTACCTCCTAGCCTCTAAAAGGATGTCGGAGCCACCTTAGCACACTAGGGATCCTCCTCCTCCACCGCCGCTGCTAGTCTAACGGGCATAGATTTGTTTCCACTTGAAGGGGAAATATCCAATATAGGTCAACCTGTAGGTCATCCACATAGAGAATATAATACTATAACGACTTCAAAGACATGTCAATTCAACATGCATCTAGCGCAATGGTAAAGACCGTGCATTCCTTCCTCCATGTCTTGGGTTCAACTCCGAGGCATTGAGGTTTTTTTGAATTTATTATACCCCGGCGGCACAAAAGGTACAAGTGACACGCCAGCCGTCGGGTCCTATAGGTCGGATGGAGATGGAGAAAGGTCCCATAGGTACATGTGACACGTGAGCCGTCGGGTCCCACAGGTCAGATGGTCCCATGGCTACACGTGACACGCAAGCCGTGGGTTCCACAGGTCGGATGGAGATGGAGAACGGTCCTACAGGTACACATGACACGTAAGCCATCGGGTCCCATAGGTTAGATGTTGAAGGGCCCCATAGGTATACGTCGCATGGAGATAGGATCGAGCGGTGACTTTTATGATGAATTACAATTGTCATAGATGATTAACTGCATGTCCCATAGGTACATGTTGGACAGAGAAGGGTCCCATAGGTACACATCACATGGAGATAGGATCGAGCGGAGACTTTTATGATGAATTGCAAGCGTCACGGATGAGTAACTGCAGGTCCCATAGGTACACATCGGATAGAGAAAGTACCGTGCGGAGATCTATGATGAAGCCGTTCGTTATAGATCGAATATTATTCATCACAGATGTGTAATTAGTTCAATGACGAAGCCCTATTCGTCATAGTATTAAAGGAGATCATCACATATGAGTCGCGTGTGTGATCTGCGATGAAACCCTATGCTCTTCCATGACATTTTTTGTGACGATGCCTAATTTCATCCTAGAAAGGGAGGGTTGCAGGATCATCACTGCTGATCTATGACAAAATAGAAATATTCATCATAAAAAGTGATCTTCTATGACAGTTTCGGATTCGTCATTAAGATTTTTATCATAGAAGTGGATATTTCTAGTAGTGAAAGCAACCAATCTCCTTTCACACTTTGAAACCAAAGGCCATAAGTCAGCTACAGTAGGTTTAGTGACACTGAGAGGCAGCCCTAAGTAGGTAAAAGGTAGGGTACCTTTTGCACAGCCAAAGCTTGAAGCAAGGATCTCCAATCTTTCTTTGGAAACATTAATAGGGATCATCATGGATTTGTCAAAGTTAACTCTGAGACCAGTGGAGGTGGCATAAGTGGAGAGGATATCCTTCAAATTATTCAACTCATTGAGGTCACCCTTCATGAAGATAAGGGTATCATCTGCATATTGCAGAATTAGAAAATCTTCATCACTAGGCAAAGGCACTAGGAGGCTGATCTAGTTATTAAGTCTTATAGTATTGACAATAGTCTGTAAAAAATCTACAGCAAGGACAAAGAGCGAAGGTGAAAGAGGGTCACCTTGACTAACACCCCTTTTATAATAAAAAAAACTTTTCCAAGGACTCCATTGAGAAGCACTGATGATGTTCCTGACTGGAAAATAGATTGCATCCAAAGTAACCACTTGTGGGGTAAGCCTTTGTGCTTCATAATTTGTATCATAAACTCACGCTCTACTTTGTCAAAGTCTTTCTCAAAATCCAGCTTTAAAATGACTAGCTCTTTCTTTGTCTGATGATAGGTGTGAAGATATTCAAGGGCCCATGCTACACAATCTTGAATAGATCTATTCTTAATAACACCATATTGGTTTTTATGAAGGAGTGCTGGCAACTTATTCTGAAGCCTATTAGCCAAAAGCTTACTTAGAATCTTGACTGAGGTATTCAGTAGAGAAATAGGCCTGTAGTCAGAGATTCTGAGTGCATCATCTTTGTTTGGAATCAAAGTAATGTGGGAGGAATTAATGCTTTGCAAACATAAAGAACCAGAATAGAAGGCATCACATAGCTGATAAAAATCTGTTGAAATGATTGACCAGCAATGCTTGATGAAGTCAGTGTTGAACCCATCATGTCTAGGTGCCTTGTTGGAAGGAAGATTCTTAACAACTGCATCAATCTCCTATTTAGTAAAAGGTTGAACCAAGCTAGAAAGATCAGGAGGATTAGCAAAATGGGAAGCCAAATCATACTGTAAGACTGTGAAATCACTTGTTCCCAATCTCTCCTTAAAATAGTGCCAAATCAACTCAGCCTTTTCATTATGATCAAAAATAAAATTGCCTTGATCATCCATGAGTTGGGTGATAAAATTCTTTCTATATTTAACAGTTGCATGAGCATGAAAGAGCTTGGTACTAGCATCACCTAGAGTAACCCATTTAATGTGACCTCTCTGTTTCCAATAAGATTTTTGCTGTTGCAGCAAAGAAACAAGCTTGGCTTCCAAAAGTTTCCTAAGATTCCACTCTAGAAGACTGAGATCCCTGAATTCTTCAAGGAGATTCAAAAACAAATGATGAGCTTAACATTCTTGATGTTATCGTTTAGGCTTGAAATAGTTTGATTCCAAGCCTTCAAGACCTTCCTAAGATTCTTGAACTTAGTAGTTATGTTTTTAGCAGCATCAGAACAAAAGTAAGGGGAGTGCCAACCCAACTGAACCTAATTGAGGAAATCATCATGTTGAAGCCAAAAGTTCTCAAATCTAAAAATAGAGCTTTTAGGAATATCTGTTGAAATAGAGATCATGGAACATAGTTAGAGGTTTCCATAACAAGAGTGGACACCGAGGTGTTAGGGTAAGAAAGAGTCCAACTAGTAAAAGTGAAAAACCAGTCAAGTCTCTATAAGAGAGGAGGGTGTTGCTTATTGGTCCAAGTATAATGCTGGCCTTTCAAAGGTAACTCAACTAGGCCTAAAGCATTAATGGCCTCATTAAACATTAACATTTCAGAAATGTCTGCTCCTTGTCTGTTCCTATCTTTAGGATTCCTATAAAGGTTAAAATCACCAACCAGTAACCAATCAACCCCATCTGGCATTTGAATATCCTAAAACCATTGAACAAAATCTTTTTCCCCAAAGGAGTACAAGGTGCATAAACATTAGTTAAGATCCAGGAAGCATTATTGTGCACAGAAGTAAGAAGGACAGAGGATGCATAAACATTCTGAAAAATGAGGGTGCCATTGAAAACTGAGCTCTTCCAAATGATGATGGAGCCCCCAGAGGCACCATTAGAGGGAAGGTATTCAAAGCAATCATACTGATAAGAACAAAAATTTCGAATGAAGGAGATATCAAAATGACTGTGCTTTGTTTCTTGCAAGCACACCACATCACAATTATTCTTAGAAATTCGATCTCTGATAGAGTTCCATTTCTTATCAGAGTTGATACCACGAACATTCTAGCTAAGGACTTTCCAATGTTTAACATCTATGATAACAAGGTATGAAAAGCAAAAGAAGATATCTTAGATAACTAAGACAAAAGCTAAGACCAACACAGGTCAGTCATTTCTTCTTCTTGGAGTTGGAAGGTCTAGCTCCATCAGCATTTGCCCCATCCTTCTTGGCCTTCTTGGCTTTGGGCTTGCTTATAGGCTTCTTCTTTGGTGGCTTGGCATTTAGACTCTCTTCAGTTAGCCAAATAGGATCAAGCTTGCAGAAGGAGGCACCCAAGTCTCTGACTATAGAAGCAGAAAGGGTTGGTGGGTCAGAAGAACAACCAAGACAATCCCTATCTTTATATCTTGGGCTTTTGAAACCTTTAGTGTTATTGTGCACCTGTTCACTTCTTCTTAATAAAGCATCAAAGATGATAGGAGCCTTACCACGCTTGGCTCTCGAGGTTGAAACAGCTATAGTGGAAGGTGGGGGAGTCACAACCCCTTGCTCAGTCTGGGTAGTGTTCATGGGTTGCTTGCTAGCTAGCCTATTTTCCTTTTCTATAGTAGTAGATTCTTCAACAGGTTCTTTCTCACTGCCATCTACTTCATCAATCTCCTCTATATCAAGATAGAAAGGCTCAAGGGGTTCAGAGCATGAGTAATCAGAGATAACAACAGAAGGAGAAGACTTTTGGAGAGAAAAGAGGTAGGAGTTACCAATGGACATCTTGGAAAGAGCAGCCCAAGCTGGAGATGTCATGAAGTCTTTGGCCCATTCAAAGGAACCAGGCTTTAGGAGCAATAGGGAGAAAAAGTCCATCCATTCAGTTGGGATTGTAACAGTTGGCTTGGACCTATCAATTGAGGAGTCATTCCCCATCTTATCCAAGATGGGCCGTCTATTCTACAGTATGCGGATGACACTGTGATTTTTATGAGTCACGATGTTTAGAAGGCGGTTAATATGAAATTAATTCTAAGCACTTTTGAACAACTATCGGGGCTCAAAATTAATTTTCACAAGAGCGAAATATTTTGTTTTGGTAAAGCAAGGGATCATGAGGTGCTTTATTCGTAGTTGTTTGGATGTGGATTGGGCAAATATCCCTTTCGCTACCTGGGTTTGCCTATGCACACTAGGAAATTGAGTAATAAAGATTGGAGGGCAATAGAAAATAGAATTGAAAACAAGCTTAGTGGGTGGAAAGGAAAGATGCTTTTGGTAGGAGGCCGCTTGGTCCTAATAAACTCGGTGCTCTCTAGCTTACCGATGTTTATGCTGTCATTCTTCGAAATTCCAAAAGGAGTTTTGGAGAAGATCGACTGCTTTAGATCAAGATTCTACTGGCAAAGCGAACAACACAAGCGCAAATATAGATTAGCCAAATGGGAAATCTTGTGCCAACCAAAATTACAAGGTGGCCTAGGTATTCATAATTTGGAGTTACAAAACAAATGTTTGTTGAGTAAGTGGCTTTTCAAACTTTTAAATGAGGATGGCTTGTGGCAAGAGCTATTGAGAAATAAATACTTAAAAGACAAGACTTTAGGGGGCTGTACAAAAAGACCAACAGATTCTCATTTTTGGAAAGGTCTGATGAATGTCAAAGACACTTTCATGAGTTTTGGTTCATTCAAAGTAAAAGATGGGTCACAGACTCATTTTTGGATGGACACTTGGTTGGGTAGTCAACCTCTCAAAGATAAATTTCCCGCGTTGTTCAACATTGTGAGAAGAAAGCAAGATTCCGTGGCAAAAGTACTTGCATCAGTCCCGCTGAACATTTCCTTTCGCCACAATCTAGCGGGTCAAAACCTGAGGGACTGGCATAGAATCGTTGCATCTCTACAAGATGTGAACTTACAAGAAGAAAGAGATGTTTTTATTTGGACATTGCATTCATCAGGTAGCTTTTCTGTTAAATCTTTGTATGCTGTGTTAATTAACAATGGGGTCAGAGTGTCACAAGATTTATGGCAGATCAAAATTCCTACAAGAATTAAAATATTATTGTGGTATCTAAAAAGAGGTGTCATTTTAACCAAGGACAACCTTGCCCACCGTAACTGGAATGGTGATAAAAGATGCTGCTTCTGTCACTGCCCAGAAACCATTCAACACCTCTTTTTTCAATGTTATTATGCCAAATTCCTATGGCGCGTTGTACACTTAATGTTTGGGATATCAAACCCCCCCCCCCCATAGCATAGACGATTTATTTGTTAATTGGTCTAAAGCGGGTGGTAACATACATAATTTGTTATTATTAACAGCGGCATCAGCTTTATGTTGGACAATTTGGATAACAAGAAATGAAGTGGTTTTTGACGAGTGTGGACCGAAAACTTTTTTGCAGGTATTATTCAGGGGAACCCATTGGCTAAGGCAATGGGCAAGACTGCAGCGGCATGATGATCTTTGAGACCAATTGACCCTTGCTGGACAGTATTTGGAGACGTCGGCATTGCATTTTTTTTTTAGTTCCAATGGATGGTTGTCATCTAGGTTTATTGGTCTATAGTAGTCAGGATCTGCTTCACGCTTTGTTATTCTCGAGTCTGATTGTAGACTCGTTTTGGTTCTTGTGCGTTGGCCGTCGGCCCAAACTTTTTAATAATTGACCTGATTCTACCCTGGTGTAGATGAAGCCGGATATAAACTATCCTTTATCTAAAAAAATTGAGGAGAAGTATTTGGCCCAACACCTAACAGCAGCTGCACTTGGGCCTTTGGATGAAGAGGCCATAAGCTGAGATGGGTCCACTGGTGGAATAAATGTCTCCATGAAGCCCAACTAGATATGGTTCAAATCTTGGCCAGCTTGTGGAGGTGGTTGGGGAACCAAATCATCAAAAGGCACCAGGTCTTCTAGAGGCACTTCATCCACAATCCAGGCCTATGGGTTCTGAACAACCGAGATGTTCACTTGTACTTCAGGATGAACAAGAGGAGCAGGAGGCTGAAGAAATTCATCATCAGAATCAGTCACATCATCCATGGCAAGAACTTCTCCCTGATCAACATTGGCTTCTTCAATTGGCTCAATGTTCTGAGGTTGGGCTTGCAAAACTTCTTCCACAGCAGGTAGGGGGTCAGGCTCTGGTGCTTCAACCACTAGTGCTTCAGGTGGAGCCTCTAGATGAATTGGGACCAGGTTGGGCACAATCTCACCATTCTGATTGTCCTGACCTTGCACAGGCTGACGAGGCCATGCATTCTAGCCCATGGCTTGAAGGTGCTCCAGGATGAAGGGTGCTTGTGGGGCAGCAGGTGGAGGTGGTGGTGGTCCCTGACCAAACTGACCAAAACCATGGTAGAAGAAGGCATTGGGGTCGAAATCATCATCATCAGGAGGCAGATCTTCATCCTGTGGTGCCTAACCCAACATCTGAGTGTGAAAAACCTCACATTGCATAGTCCAACTATGGGACTCAAAGTTAGTACCCTCTGTAAAGACAAAGAACCAAGGAATTTCATCTAGAGCTGAAACACTGGCTTTGACAATTGCTCTTGACTGAAAAAATAAATACTCCTCCCAAATCATTAACTGTCCAAAAGAGCAGACAGCTTTTTCCAACAATGGCTGAGTCCACAAATCCAAATCTAAACCCAGCAACATCAGCCAAACCTCATGTGTCATGATTGTTGTTCTGTTATTCCAAGCTCGATTATGTGGGATGAAAGAGATTGTACCATTACCGTACTGATGAGGGCTATTCTGAATGAGAAGGTCTCTTTCAAGCAAGTAGTTGAAGCGGATGAAAGCTGGTCCATGAGGGCAGGGCTGCATTCCCCGATAACCTACATTCACATGATTGTGCAGAAAATCTTCCAGAATGCTACGGATGTCTAGAAAGCTGATTGGACCTTGAGGCAAAGGATTCAGAATGGCGATGGCCAGGTCGTTGTTCTGCTCCGTGACAAGACCGACCACCACCCTTCTCATCAGGGGTCGACCGTTGATCATCTGCCTTTGGGCACCAACTAGCATCAATGGTGCGGGGTCGATGAAGCGAAAAGCCATCTCGCTCTGCTGAGAGGAGGTAAGAGTCATTGTAGCAATCGGGGTTTTCTCCTCCTAGAAAATGTGACAAATGGAGGGTGATCGAAAGCCAAGAACAGAGTGAGCAAACTCACCGAAGCTAGAGAACATGATCGCGGTGGTTTGCGCAGGCGGCGGTGACGAGACGACGGCGGTTGTGACAACCTCCTCGGCTGCCTCGTCGTCGTCACTGTTAGGGAACTCCGGAGCTGCAAGTCTCTAGGAACAGGACCAAGGAATAGTAACAGGGGTGGGGGAGTAATGCCAGTTTGGTGAAAGAAATCTTCACCAAAGGAAACGGAGCATCGCGGCGGAATCACCGTCTTGGGCCCACTAGTCATTGGTAGAGAAATACGGCGATCCCTCAATGGCACGGCATTACGGGGATGTTGCTCCATGGTGGGGCGCGGTAATCGAAGCGATAAACGGCAGTTGTCAAAGGAATTCCCATAACGAAAACAAGCCCGGCAACGAATGCGATTGGGACAACTGGGACACAGTGACCCTGGGCTAGGCAGCGAGAACAAAAGGGGATACTCGGCCCAGAAGCTTGAACAGTTGATACCGGGCCCAAAATGCTATTAGAATTTTGAATCCCTAAAAGACTTCCAGGTTTATTGATTGCCAAAAGTCCCGCCAAAATTAAGGCGATTGTGAACAGATTGACGGGCGGGTTTAACGACATTTGAAATTTGAAATCAGGCACCATGGCCAGAACTTGACACCTGAATGGAGTTAGCTCCAGTGAGAGGGGTGGGACGTACCGTTGGTGGTCGCTTTCGATAGGCAACCTCTGTCCATTGAGCTTGCTCCTCTGCTTCCCATCTGCGGAATTCAGCGGCATAGTTTAGACCGCCTCCATGCCAGAGGTTGAACAAGATCTTGAAGCTTTGGCATTCAAAAGAACGCAAGTTGTAGATGTGAAAACCCACTTGCTGACAAGAGATAGAAAAACAAAAAACACGATCTCCAAGAGAGCGAATGTTGAAACCAGAAGCAGAGCCACCGACGATAGATTGCATAATGATGGTCGTCGAGGTCTCAGAAAGCCTAAATTTGCAGCGACCAAAGGAGAGAACCAGGAAGAATTCGGGGGTTGAGGAAAAGTGATGAAGACAAACTGAGAGACCATACTTTCAGAGAATCTCTGCTTCAACCACCTGCTCGGGCCTGAGTTCAGACCGAAGAGATCCATGGGTCCCGAGCTCAGAGGGAGGAGCCATGGGGGGCGACGGTGAGGGCCTGCGTCGACTCAGGAGAGGAAGACGCCATTGCTACGCCCTAGGTTATCCTAGCCTCACAGAGACAAACAGGTTCAGGAACATTTGTTAGATGGACGTAGTTGACGAAGCGTCTTGAAGGGCACGATTGCCGCAAAGGACGAGTCAGTCTGAGTGCCATGACAGGCACTAAGGGGTGGACATGAGTGACCAGGCATCTCGAAGGGCTTGATTGACGCTAAGCACGAGTCTGTCCGAGTGCAATGACAAGCACTAAGGGGTGGACGTAGTCGACCAAGCATGTCAGAGGGCATGACAGCTAAGGATGAGTCTGTCCGGGTGGATGTGAATGACTAGGTGTCTCGAAGGGCTTGATTACCACTAAGGACGAGTCTGTCCGAGTCTAGATGACCAAGCGTCGCTTGTATGCCATGAAGGACGTGTCAATCCTCTTATGATTCGCAGCTTGAGTACGGAGCCTAGCCGTGTTGGGTTGGGTTTGATAGGAAGTAGCTCAAAAGCTATGTGTCAAATAGTAGTTGCGACAAGTGTTAGTCGCAGGGATGTTAGGCGACTTAATCACCGTATCCCTTAGGCAAAATCGTAGTAGCTTGTTATCTACAGATCCGAGAATATGGACAACACAGAGTTGTGCTGAGTAGTAGGAGCCTTTGTTTTTTTTTCCAAAGTTACTGAAGGATGTAGTAGACAGCTTGATTGGCAACTGACAAGAATCTTCTTTATTGAATAAAGATGTTTACAATTGCAAAACTGAATCTACCACTGTCCTGTAGTGAACTCATAAGGGTAAAATCTTCATAGTTGTTTGATGTTCCAAGAATTAGGTACGTCCCGGGTGGGTAACCTTGGAAACAATGAACGGACCCTCCCAACGGCTTAGAAGCTCGTGGCGTCCTGAGGTGTCCTGAATGCGGCGTAAGACGAGATCTCTAACCTAGAACGTGTGGGGTTGTACGTGCTTGTCAAAATGTTGCCGCACACCTTGGAGTTATCGAGCCGACTGAAACAGAGCTGCCATTCTAGCTTCTTCTACACTGTCAATTTCTAGTCGTTTGGTTTCGTTAGCTTCTCCATCATTGTATTGCTCAACCCTTAGCGAGTTCCAAATTAGATATGCTGGTAAAATGGCTTCAGAATCGTAGACTAGGAAGAAGGGCGAGTGCCCTGTTGCTCTGCATTGCTGAGTGCGTAGCCCCTGACTACCTTGGGTAATTTGTCTATCCACTTGCCGTCGTAGTCATTGAGTTCATAATACAGACGAGGCTTTAGCCCAACTAGCAATAGACCATGGGCTCTCTCTACTTGTCCATTGGATTGCGGCTGGGCAACTGATGCATAATCGATGCTGATGCCACAATCGCTTGCCTAAGCCTTGAATTCCTTAGTTGTGAAGGGTGATCCCAAGTTGGTGATGATCCGATTGGGCATCCTAAAGCGGTAGTATAATCATAGCTCGTATAAGAATGTATGTGCTGCTACGAAATCCTAAACCTTAATAAACCCAATACGAACAGACGACGTCCTAGAGCAGCCTTTGGAAGATGGACCAGGCTCGCGCCCTTCGCCCCATGCCGATATGTTCGGCCCAGCGAGGCAAGCGAGCACACGTGGGCTTCCTCTTTCCTCCTCGCACTAGACTTGACACTACTACAGAAATGATTCGTAGCAACGTCTTCTTTTTTTTTTTAGGAGCGACTCTACAAATGGTGGTCAAATGAGATGCTCCTACAAATCTATTTATAGTGGCTGCTGGTGTTATGAGTTGCCCCTACAAATGGCCCGATTTATAGGGGCGGCTCTATATCCAGCCTCCCCTACAAATCCGATTTGTAGGGGCAGCTCAATATTGAGCCATCCCTACAAATAGACGCCGAATAATAAAAATTAAGCTTAAAAAATTTGAATTTATTTAAATGGTCTCGGATGGAGAAATGACCAAAATAAAAGTTGTAGAACTCGAAAAGTTATGGAACTTTGCTATTTACAACTTTTTCATTTAAAATAATTTGCTGCTTCAAAATGTTGTTTGAATTTAATTTTGAAATGGTTAAAAAACTTTGATTTCTCTTTTTAATTTCTGGTTAAAACTTGTAACTAATATTTCTCCCTGATACTAACTTCAAGTTTGATGATTTTTTTACCTAAAAATTTCTAAAATCATGCTCTATTAATTTATTGTGTTCTTACGGCTATTATTTTATCCATCTTTTCATGTAACTGTGTTTTATCTAGTTGAATTTTGAATTTCAAAAATAGCAACTTTAAACGTCATTTTGAAACATTAAATGATTTCAGCTGAAAAAATCATGAACTACGAACTCATCAAGATCTATAAGTTTTATTTTGGTCATTTCTTCATATGACAAAGTGATAGTAACATTGTTCACAAAATGTACATACCTTCCTTATAGTTTCATAAACTATAAATGGATATGTAAATTTTGTGAACAATGCTGCTACCATTATGTCGAATGAATAAATGATCAAATGACCAAAGCAAAAGTTATAGATCTTGAAAAGTTATAGAACTTTATAGTTGACAACTTTTTCATTCGAATTTATTTTGTCAAGGAAAACTACGTTTGAATTTCTCAAATTTGAAATTTGGATTTTTCAAACGACTTCGGATGGAGAAGTAACCAAAATAAAAGATGTAGATCTCAAAAAATTATGAAACTTTGTAGTTGACAATTTTTTCATTTGAAATCATCTTGTCAACAAAAACTACATTTGAAGTTTCAAAATTTTGAAATTTGATTTTTTTAAAACGACCTCGGATGGACAAACAACAAAAACAAAAGTTGTAGATCTCGAAAAGTTATAAAACTTTGTAATTGACAACTTTTTTATTTGAAATCATCTTGCCATGGAAAACTATGTTTGAATTTCTCAAATTTGAAATTCAAATTTTGTAAACGGCCTCGGATGGAGATACTACCGAAATGAAAGTTGTAGATCTCAAAAAGCTATGAAACTTTGTAGTTGATAACTTTTTCATTTGAATTCGTTTAGGGCCTCAAATAATTAATTTATGCTCGATTTAGGATAATACGTGGGAACCAAAATCCAATATAGATACAAGTGAGTATTGGGTGGAGTGGTCAGAGGAGGGAACGCGTGATCCCGAGGTCACAGGTTTGAACCCTGGCAGCTGCGTAGCGTGTGATTTTATTACACGAAAAAATGTGCGACTTGCGGCTTGCGAGCGACTCGTGGCTGAACGGTCAGCCTCCTGGATTAAAAAAAATATTTTTTTACACGGATTCGTGAATTTATAAAAAATAATTTATAGGAGCGATTCAATATCAAATCGTTCCTAAAAATGATGAGCCGCCCCTACAAATTCAATTTGTAGAGACGGTTAGCTAGCCATCTCTATAAATCCGTGATTTGTAACCATCCTTTAGTAGGTACGGCTAGCAAAATCGACCCTACAAACTGGAGCCATCCATACTAATCGTTTGTGTAGTAGCGTGAGAAGTGGAGATGACATCAATATTTAAGTGGGCAATAGCGTGCGCCATCTACTAGTGTACTTCATCCATGGAAAAACGAAAAACTACTGGCGGCAGGATTACCAAATTGGTTCGATACTGATGGTTGTTACGTTGTTGTGCTCAGCGGCTCAGGTCTCGGCTCTGCGAGACGGCGGAAGGAGTGGCCAGCCGGCTTGATCGCTGCTCACGGCTGAGGGCTTGGCTCTCAGCGTCGTGTGGATCGGATGCTCTCTGCAGCCTGCTGACTCCCTTCTCGTGCGGGATGTTTCCCGTGACGCGTGTCAGCGACCAGCAATAGTACAAAACAAGCTGTACTACTTCCGGTTGAAAAACCCCTTCAGTCCTAATTTCTTAACTGAGAGCACGAATGCAGGACTAAAGGGCCCCCCTTTGGTCCTGTTTTAGTCCACCTTTAGTCCTGGTTGATAATACCAACTGGGGTTAAAGAGGCCTCCCGACCGAGACTAAATGTTTTCTTTTTTTTCTTTTTTTTTGTTTCTATTTTCAATTGATGATTCGTTTTGATTTTCGAATAGGTTTTCGAATACGTATTCTACGCTGCTAATAATATACGTATTCTACACGCTTATAATGTTCAAACATTTTGTACAAACTAAAGTACGAAACTAACATATATATTACATACATATACATATATTGTACGTTATTTTACATACATATAATATGTATATATATATATATATATATATTACAAATAAAGCTTGCATTGTATATTCTATCATATCCTTAGGATAACAAATTCACTCCATCTGGTTTGGCTTCTATGTTTCGTTCATGTCATTGTAGAACTCGCCGGCGGGGTTTAAGACCTAGTCATTAAGAAATTCTGCTATGATGTCTTGAATTGCTTTCAGTTGGTCATGTCGTATGACTTTTTTCTTCAACCATAGTCTTCAATAAAAGTTAAAGGAAAAATATTAATATATATATATGTGTGTTGGTCACGTGATTACATATATATATATGAGCAATAAAAGAAATTATGAATATATTTATATAACGTACTTTGAGGATCTCTTCAGGAGTTCTTTTTGCGTACGCCATGATGAACTCGTAAACATAGTATCCGCAGTAGTTGTTTTTCTATTCTTGCCTCAGAACCCACTTTTACGAGAAAAAAGATCCGGTGAATTAAAAGCATGCATGGTGTTAGTTAATTGAATTATATATGTATATATATAAATGTAGCTAGTACTTACTTTGTGTGCGATTACATCCAGTGTCGCTTTGCAATGTTTCATGTGGTGGTCCTCAATGAAACTTTTCCAAACACTGCACCCAATAAAATAAAAAATTAATTTGACCTTTAATAATTGTTGCAGTTAAGAGATCGGGGTATATATAGTTGCTAGAGAGACCAAATTACCCTTGGATAATATCTATCATGTCTTGGTACTCTGTTTGCTCTTTTCTTAACGAGTCTAAGATGCTCAACCAACTATTGACAATATCGATGACCATCAATATCTAGTGATTGCTACATATGTTTTTATACATAAATATGATCGACATTAACTAGAGTCAACATATATATATATATATATATAGCTTAACTAGTAAGCAAATAATTGAACAAATGTTCATTTGATCGACATTAATTATTTAACACTCACTTGAAGTTGTAGGGGAAGAGTATGTCCTTGTTTTGTTGGTTCACCGAGAATCTCATGAGATTTTTCTTGAGTTCAGCTTTTTATTGAGACGGGGGATTAGGGTGTTTGAATACGACATTTGGATCAACGAAACCAACATCATTATCCTTTCTCTTTCTGAGTTCTGTCATCTCATATCTGCATATATAAAAATATAGTGTGAGGATATATAATTTATATATATACATGTAGCTTTATATATATACACTTTAATAGTAGAAAATAATCACACTTACAGACAATAGCAGCTAATGAGACTTTTGTCGAGAGAGTCCAGGTGGCATAGTTGGTGTAATTCTGAAAACTCGACATATATAACGTCATCGCCATGGAAGTAATATTGGTTTCTAACTCTGACAGAAACAAAGGTCTCTCCCCATTCACATGCCGCCATGTACCACTTGTTTAGTAGGTACATTTGCGTACCCAGTTCACCTAAGGCCTCAGGGTTGTATAGACTCTTTTCATGTTCAAATTTCTTCCAAGGATCCACTTTCGGAGCAGATGGTCCTTCAGCGAGCACTTGTACAAGGTCCAAACCAGTATCCTCATAAAACCGAGCCAGGTCCTCAAAATCGACGTCCAGCAAGTTTAAGTTTGAACCATATTCATTAGGAATGACAAGAGGGGGACTGATTATTGCGATTGTTGTCCGAGTTGTGCAACACATTTCCCTGCTCTCGACTTTTTCTGCGCCGCCTCAAATGACTTGGTGAGAGAGCGGTCGTAGTCCGATTTTGGTAGGGTCTTTTGAGATTCCCGCTTTTTCTGGTCCACCTTCTTTCTTAGAAGATCTGAAGGTAGGTAGAAGTATGGTTTCTCCGGGTTCTCTCTCGCTTCTCGTTGCTTTCTTACTTTTTTGAAGAAACAGTTCACATCTTTTTGTACTATAGCATTTAATTCCTTTTCACTTTTCTCGTAAGACAGTTTTTAGGGAATAACTGGATTAGAGGAGGCTTTCTTCTTTGCCGACTGGTGGGCCAACGGCTTCGTTTGCGGGGTGGACCTCTTAGAAGCTGGCTGCTTCTTGGTCATCAAGGGAGGCGGGGCAGCCGTTGGAGACCTCCTTGGAGGAGTTGGAGACATCTTTGGAGGCGTTGGAGACCTCCTTGGAGGTGGCGGCGGTGGCGGCGTGGCCACCTAATTGCTCGAAGCACTATGGTGATCTAGAGATTGAATAATTGGACTTAGGTTGGCGGAGGCCCTGCTGTATGAGTACAAAAAGAATAATTATGTATAAGAAATTATTATTATTAATCATGCATGTCAATAGAAAATTAGTGAAAAAATTATTTCGTTCACTTTTATCTGCACCTATTGTCTGGCAGTTGAGGAAGCGGCGGTGGACTAGAGACCCTGGAAATAATGATGTAGCGCTTGCGCCATAGTATGAATGTCTTCTCTGCTTCTCCTAGAGTCTTCTCTCCATCACCTCCTGTAATATCAAGAGACAGATCACTAAAACCTTTGTTAACTCTATCCACTAAGACGCTAACATATCCAAGTGGTATTATTGTCCCATAGATTCTTGGTGTCTTGGTAGGATCTAGAGGAGAAAAAACATTGAGAGCCACCATGATTGTGGCATTCCCTTTTGAAATATGTAGCTCACATGATGTAAATGGTGCAGTGATGTCATCCACGGGGAAACATAGCATTGCATCATCTTGATTTGGCAACTCTATAGAAGCGCAGCTGCTTTTCAACTGATCAGGGGGGCTAATATTAATGTTGATTCCTGGATCTGATGCCTGTCTTTGGGCACTCATTGCTATTTGCACTTGCTTTATGATTTCATCCTGTATTCTAGCTTGCATGTCTTTTTCGTGTTCCTGCGCTTGAAGCAACGCCTCCCGTGACTCACGAACATATTCTCCAACCTGCTATCTGTGCTGCTTTATCATCCTTCCTTCTCTGCCGGCTTTTGTAGATATCTCTGTCGTTAGGGAAACCATGCTCCCAAGAAATGTTCCGCCCTAAACCTCTCGTTCAGCCACTATGTTCAGCAGTCTTGATGGCATACGTCAGTTCATCCTTCTCTCTATTGAGTCTGAACGTACCAATAGCTTTAGTTTGTAGAGCATAAGAAAATCTTTGTGTTGCTCTTTCGAGTTTTGGGCCATGAACCAACTTCCCGGTCTCTAGATCCAGTCTACCCCCATGAGCGAAAAATCAATTCTTCGCGCGTTTGGGTCAATTGAGTGATTTGGTGTGATACCCTTGGCAAGAATGTCCGCTTCCATTTTTTCTCACTTGGGAATGGCAGTCGCGTAGCAACCTGATCCCATGCCATGGTGGTATACCTTCTGTCGAGCATTCTGTTGGTTCCTTCTCACCCGTTCATCACCCTCTTTCGATGTCTTGTACTGTATAAAATCATTCCAGTAGGGCCTCAACTTCGCGAGCGGGCCACTAGTATTGAAATTGAGCGTTAGGTTCTTCTTGACGTATTTCATATATAGGGATTTCTTCCAAGTCTGAAATTGTGTGGCCATCTTCTTCATAGCCCACTTTCGAACTAGCTCCTTCAATTCATCATCGTTGATATCATCATAATCATCCGCTTGCAACGTGAAATATTGAAGGATATCATCCCAAATTAAATTCTTATCAAGATCAAAGACAAAACTAACATGAGGCTCGTTGATCTTTTGCTTCCATTCACGGGCACTGATCGGAAGTCTGTCCCTTACAAGGCACCCACAGTGTTGCACGAATTTTCTTGCATGTGGACCAAGTGGTTCGCCTGTCTCGATATTGCAACTGGAAGCAATTGTGTCATGAGCCAGGTATTCAAATAAATATCATGTGTACACATAATAGATGATAGATGATAGATATTCAAATATATATATATATAATATTCAAATATATATATAAATATATATACCTCGCTAGTATTTTCTTGCACAATATTTTCTTGGTTATTTTCAAGAGCCAGGTATTGACTCCCGTCATCTACATCCTGCTGGTCACCATCGGCAAATTGAGTACCGGTGTTGATAATATCCATCATTTCTTCATCCATGTTGTCTCTCGGGGCAACCATCTAGCTTTTACACCACTAGATATATCTATAAAAAATAAAAACCATATATCTATAAAATGGATCGAGTCATGTGCTTAAAATTAATTAAATAACTACACTCAAAATTCAAGTCTCCAAACCATAACTCACTCTGAGTCATGTGCTCTATCTATTTTTCTATTTTTTCTATGCCAAAAAAATATGCACATCACACACACACTCACTCACTGACTCACACACACAATTTACTGATCATCACTCACATACATGTACAACATGATCATCATTATATTACACACATATATACACTATATACTCATCAACTCCGGTGAGGACGAGGAAGGAAAGGATGCTAACATACGGCACGCGTGAACGACGGTGGCATGTTGTTGAGTAACTAATAACAGAAGTTTATAATACGACAAGGATGACATGCCATTTATAATGCGCAATTGTTGAGTAACTGATAACGGAAGTTTATTCATTACAAGCTCATTAAAATGGTAACTAGTTAGAAATATTCAATCTTAGCTAGGATATTTGGTTCGTCGAAAAATCCAATTTTCGCTAAGAAATCCAGTTTGTATCCAGTTTGTCAGAAACTCTAGTTTCTAGAACTAAGAACTATTCTTGTCAAGCCATGCGACAAGGATGCCATGTCATTTGTAACACACAATTGCTAGGTGATTCTCAAAACAAATTAGAACACTATATACACGAGTTCCACTGTTTACCATGATTAGACTGCAGCGGCACACCATGAGATTTTGACAAACAGTAATTTGGATCAAGCTCAGCAAACACAATGGCGTCAAACTCACATTTTGCCAAAGGCGACAATGGAATGCCAAAGAAGCGACACCAGCAGTGAAAGCAGTTTCATAGACATGTAATCGGATGAATTTGGCCCCCTAGAACTAGTCCAAATACCCACATGTAATCAGACAAATTAAGCACCTAAACCTAAACCTAAACCTAAACCTAAACATCGCTCTGCCATACCCAGCAATGCTCTAGGAACCAGAATTTAGAAGGACATTTGGGTTAGCTACAAAACCTTCAGTTAAAGTAATCATACATGCTATACTACAGCATAGATCCAGTGAGGATGGCATAGAGACAAGGCGCATGGAGCCGGGGACGACTCACGAGTGACGAGGCGGTGATGACGAGGATGAGGGACGAGCGGCTAGCCAGAGAGAGGAGGCACGCCTGTGTGGGCTAGGGACAAAGCGTGCGCGTGATGAGGTGGTGCCGGTGGTAGGCGCACACGTGGATGACGACGACGATGGAGGCGGTTCCAGATCAGATCTGGGTGAGGGCGAGGACGATGGTGGTGGATTTGGATCTACGTGTCGTGCTCAGACGGGAGAGGCATGAGCCGGGCCGCCGATGGAGATGGCGAGAGAGGTGCGCGTGTGTGGAGGTGGTGCTGGAGGCGATGAGGAGCAGTGGCGGTGCAATGGCTCTCAGCGAAGAACAAGAGATGATGGAGGGGGAAAGAGAGGAGGGGCTATATAGGGGGACCTTTAGTCCCAGCTGAAGCCACAGCCCAGGACTAAAAGTCCTTTAGTTCTAGGTGATGGTTAGGTGAAGCCATAGCTCGAGACTAAAGGTCCTTTAGTTCCGGGTACATATGGCCAACGGGCCGGCCCGGCCCGGCATGGCACGGGCCTGTGCCAGCATGGCCCGATAGCCAATGGGCCGACACGGCACGCCGTGGCTCCCCGAGCCACGGGCCTGGCCTCTGGCCTAGGCACGGCCCTATGGGCCGATTTCCGTGCTGGGCCGACCCGCGAGGCACGGCCATTTTCACAGTCCGTGCCAGCCCGAGGCCCACGAGAGAGGGAAGGGGAGAGCAGGAGGCAGGGCGCCATGGGAGGCGGAGGCCATCGCCGGCGCGCTCACCCTAGAGGTGGGGCCATGCGGGGACGTCGCGCATAGGTGGAAGATGGCTGCGCGTGTTTGAACCCTAGATCCACCACCGGTGAGTGCGCCCACAATAGATGCCACCGCCTGGGCCGCCTTGGGCTCGCCGGATCTGAGGAAGAGGGTGGGGGAGGGCGCCACCATCGCTGGCTCGCCGGATCTGAGGGAGAGGGTAGGAGAGGGTGGGGGAGGGTGTCACCATCGCTGGCTCACTGGATCTGAGGGAGGGGGAAGGAAGAGGGTGGGGGAGGGTGCCACCATCGCTGGCTCGCCGGATCTGAGGGAGAGGGGTGGGGGAGGGCGCCATCGTCGCTTGCTCGCTGAATCTAAGGAAGAGGGTGCCACAGTCGCTGGCTGCTCACCGGATCTGAGGGAGAGGGGAGGAAAAGGGTGGGGGAGGGCAGCGCCGCTGCCACCACTATCTAGAGAGATGGAGGGAGGAGGGGCGTGGTGCGTGGACGAGTGGAGCGAAGAAGGGCGAGGCATGACCGCGTGGTGCTGAGGGCATCGTAGAGAGGGAGAGGGTATAGACGCCTAGGAGAGGAGAGGAGAGGGGGAGGCGACGCCGATGGCCGATGCTGCTCGCGGCTAGGGAAAAGGGGAAAGGAGGACGGCATTGGTGACCGGGGAATTGGGGAAATGAGATAGGGTTAGGGGAGGCGGGGAGAGGAGGGGAGGTGAGCTGGGGGCACGGGGAGGCCTAGGAGGCCGTAGGTAGGCCACTAGTGGGCCGGCTCGACTATAGCAGGCCGTGCCATGCTGGCCCACGTGCCTGGGGTAAGGCCCAGGCACAGCCTGCTACTCTGGGCCAGGCCAGCCTAGGCCCGCTAGCCTCTGTGCTGGGCCATGCTCGTGTCAAGCTAAAAAATGGGCTTCATGCCGTGTCGTCGTGCCTCGGGCTGCATGGCCAAGTATAGTTCCGGGTGATGGTTAGGTGAAGCCACAGCCCGAGACTAAAGATCCTTTAGTTCCGGGTGATGGTTAGAACCAGGACTAAAAGTCTGACCTTTAGTCCCGGGTGCAGCAACGGACCGGGAGTAAAGGGAATTTTGGCGGGCCGTGAAAACACAGCCCATCTTTAGCTCCGGGTGGTTGATCAACCTGGGAGTAAAGGTCAGCTATAGTTTGGCTTCCCGCCGGTTTCTAGAAGTTTTTCCTTTTTTATATATTTCTTTTATATAAATATGCAGAGAGTTGTTAATTGCCTAGTAAATAAAATATTAGCAAAAAAATTACAAAAAGAATTCCTAGACCTAGTTTTGCATTATTGTACATAAGAAAAATCTGTAACCTAAACTCTTTAGTTTTACCGTATAAATATTTAACATAGTGTAAATAATAATCATAATTTTCACCATGCAAAAATGTACTACTTAATTAAAATCATTAAAACTATTGCTTTTCGACAGGAAATTAGTTTTCACATCTTATTGACGTTGAAACACCTAATAAACATCTCTGAATTCACAATTATTACATAATACCTCTAATACACACTATTAAACATCACTATATATATCAAGCGGGCACACTAGTGAACTTCTTCTTAACGTATATCCCTTGGTTATGATCATGCCATAACCATGGAGTGTCCTCATCATTTAGCTAGATGCTTGGGTCTTTGTTCACTGTGAAGGGTGGAATTCGGTCATCATTTTCATAATCTTCTGATATGTCTGACTTATCTTCAATTCCGACGATGTTTCTTTTCCCTAAAAGAACTATGTGGCGCTTTGACTCATTGATTGGGTCATTGTTGCTGTTGTTTTCTCTCTTCGGTTTTATAGACATTTCCTTGACATAGAACACCTGATTCACATCCTTGGCAAGGACGAACGGTTCGTCTTTGTACCCAATATTGTTGAGGTCCATGGTTGTCATTCCATACTGGTTGTCGACTGCTACCCCGCCTCTAGTCACCTTTACCCATTGACACTTGAACAAAGGTACCTTAAAAGTAGGTGCATAGTTTAGTTCCCATATCTCCTCTATGCGGCCATAATATGTTTGCTTATTTCCATTAGGGTCGGTGGCATCTATGTGGACACCACTATTTTGGTTGGTGCTCCTTTTATCTTGGGCTACTATGTAAAATGTATTCCCATTTGTCTCGTACCCTTTGTATGTGAGGATATGCCACGATGGCTGCCTAGCCAACAAATACAATTGCTCATCAATACTCTCATCACCCTAACATTCTTTTCACAACCAATCGCTGAAAGTTTCCATGTGCTGACGCATAATCCAAGCTTCAGACTTCCTTAGAAACTCGGATCGAAGCAACTCTTTATGTGTCTCGATATATGGATCCACCAAGGAGGAGTTTTGCAGAACTGTATAGTGTGCTTTATTACAATAATTGTCCTGCGTGCCAATATATGTTTTCTTCCCTAGTGTCCCCTTTCCACTTAGTCTCCCCTCATGTCGCGATTCAGGAACACCAATCGGGTCAAGGTCGGGAATAAAGTCAACACAAAACTCAATAACCTCCTCTGTTCCATAGCCCTTGGCAATGCTTCCTTCTGGCCGAGCATGGTTGTGAATATATTTCTTTAGGACTCCCATGAACCTCTCAAACGGGAACATGTTGTGCAGGAACACAGGACCGAGAATGCTAATCTCCTTGACCAGGTGAACTAGGAGGTGTGTCATGATATTAAAGAAGGAAGGAGGGAACACCAACTCAAAGCTAACAAGACATTGAACCATATCATTCTATAGTTTAGCTAGATCTATTGGATCGATTGCCTTCTGAGAAATCGCATTGAGGAATGCATATAACTTCACGATGGCTAGACGTACATTTGAAGGTAGAATTCCTCTTAATGCAACTGGAAGCAATTACATCATGAACACGTGGCAGTCATGGGACTTTAAGTTTAGGAATTTCTTCTCTAGCATATTTATTATACCCATTATATTTGAGGAGAATCTAGATGGTACCTTGATGCTTGCTAGGCATTCAAACATGCTTTCCTTCTCTTCTTTGCTAAGAGTGTAGCTGGCAGGACTTAAGTAATGGCGTCCATCATTTGTCTTCTCTAGATGCAGGTTGTCTCATTCTTTCAAACACCGTAGGTCCTATCATGCTTCAAGTGTGTCCTTAGGCCTCCCATACACACCCATGAAGCCTAGCAGGTTCACACAAAGATTCTTCATCAAGTGCATCACATTGATCACGCTACGGACCTCTAGGACTTGCCAATAGGGTAGCTCCCAAAATATAGACTTCTTCCACATGGGTGCGTGATCGTCGGTGTCGTTTGGAACAAGTTTGCTGCCATGTGCCTTTCCAAATACTACTTTCACATCCTTGACCATATTGAGTACATCCTCACCAGTTCGGTTGCCTGGCTTGGTCTGGTGGTCTGCCTTACCTTTAAAATGCTTGCCTTTCTTTTTTAGGGGGTGATTCGTAGGAAGAAATCGACGATGGCCAAGGTACATGACCTTTCGATATTTTTTCAAGAATATACCTTTAATGTCATCGAAACAGTGTGTGTATGCATTATATCACTTGTTTGATTATCCTAAAAGATTACTTAGAGCAGACCAATCATTGATTGTCATAAACAACAATGCTCGCAGGTCAAAGTGCTCCTGTTCATGCTCATCCCACACACGTACACCTGGTCTGTTCCACAAAAGTAGAAGTTCTTCAACTAGTGGCCTCATGTACACATCGATGTCGTTGCCAGGTTGCCTTGGGCCTTGGATGAGCACTAGCATCATAATAAACTTGCGCTTCATGCATAACCAAGGAGGAAGGTTGTAGATACATAGAGTAATAGGCCAAGTGTTATGACTACTGCTCTGCTCCCCGAAAGGATTCATACCATTCGTATTTAAAGCAAACCTTAAGTTTCTTGCGTCATTTGTAAACTTCAAAAATTCTCTATCGATTGCTCTCCACTGTGACCCATCAACAGGGTGTCTCAATATATTGTCTACCTTACGGTCTTCTTTGTGCCATCACAACAACTTTGCATGATCTTTGTTTCTGAATAGACATTTCAAGCGTGGTATTATAGGAGCATACCACATAATCTTGGTAGGGATTTTTTTCGTGGGACATTCGTCCTCAATATCACCAGAGTCATCTCGCCAGATCTTATACCGCGATGCATGACATATCGGCATACATCTAACTTCCCGTACTCCTCGCCACGGTAGAGGATGCAGTCATTAGGACATGCATGTATCTTCTGGATTTCTAATCCCAAAGGGTAGACTACCTGTTTTGCTTCGTACGTAGTGGCGGGCAATTCGTTATCCTTCGGAAGCATCTTCTTTTGGATTTTCATTAACTCCCCAAATCCCTTATCAGATACACCATTCTTTGCCTTCCATTGCAGCAATTCCAGTATGGTACCCAACTTTTTCTGCCCCACATCACAAGTTGGGTATAGCAATTTCTTATGATCCTCTAGCATGCGCTCGAACTTGATCTTCTCATTTTCACTTTTGCATTCTCTTTGTGCGTCACGAATGGCTTGACCAAGATCATCGGCGAGCTTATCTTCTACCCCTACCTCTTCTTCAGCTTCCTCCATTGCAGTATCATTGAATGCACCATATTCAGCAATAATGTCATCATCGTTCCATTGTTCTTCTTCACCTTCTTTTATTACAACCTTGGTTTTTTCGTGCTTCATCCAACAAATATAGTTTGGCATAAAACCTGACTTCAACAAGTGTGAATGAAGACTCCTTGAGCTAGCATATTCCTTCAAATTCTTACATATGGCACATGGGCAGCACATGAAACCATCGTGTTTGTTTGCCTCGGCCACACATAAGAAAGAATGCACGCCCTCAATGAACTCTTAGGAGCAGCGATCAGTATTGTACATCCAATGCCGGCTCATCTGCATTACATGACATACATACCATATTAAAACATAGAACATAATTAGTTAATTATACGACATGCATGCCACCACACAAGGTATTAATTTATGAAAGTCTCGCAATAATGTAGACAATCCCAACTACCACTAAAAAAACTAAAGCTAAAATGTACTTCAGCAGCATAAGGATTTTGCGACTAATCCTAACTAAAACAGACAGATCATGCATTTGTTCAACATCTATGGGCTTCTTTCGCAGGATCACTGCCTCATCAGCCGCCGTAGCCGCCTGTGCAAGAGAGTTTTGCACGTGTTCAACATACTCTTCCTCCCAGTACCAGCCTGAACATCTAGTGTCATCCCACTGAAATTAAAACAAAAAAATAGAACTTTAATCACAATCATCATAAAAATAAGTATAAATTAATCATAATCATCAAATGCGACAAAATAACTCATATTGCGATCCGGGCACTCGTAGAAGATACGGTCCTTGTTGGGACACTCCTTCCTCACCCGGTACTTCATCACAATCTTCTCCTCACACTTGCCGCATGCAATGAGAGGGAGGTCCGGCCTCAGTCGCTTTGTAACCCGATGAGAGGCCGAGGACCCAGAAGCAGTTGTCATCTACTCTCTATACTCATTTTTAATATAATATAAATTTCTTATTTTGTAAACAAATAAAATAAAAAAACTCTAAAATTCGCTATATCTCTAAACCATAAAGTGTGCTATGCATGCTAGAAATGAAAGCTGAATACTAGTTTTGACTAACTACTTTAACCTTTCTTCATTCAAATATGCAAACTTTAAAGTGATTTTGAGCTTAAATGGCTTACAAATATAAAAAAAATCCACCATAAAAAACCACATATATCTAGTCCACAAAATGAGATATGCTACTGATGAAACATGAGAGTATAAAGTTGGTAACCTTTAGAACCGAAGAATCGATGGAGGAATCGAAGAAATCTTGTGATTACCGGCGATGAGGAAGAAGAGAGACCGGCGATGAAGCAAAAACACTGAGCTCGAAGTGGCTCGGGCTCAGGGAGAAAGAAGGGGTATATAAAAGGGTATCTTTAGTCCCGGTTGGAGACAACAACCGGGACTAAAGGTCCCTTTCTAGTTCCGGACGGAGCCTTCAGCTGGGAGTAGACTTTTACTCCCGGTTGGAGGGACCAACCAGGAGTAAAAGTTAACCTTTAGTCCCGGTTGGTAGATCTAACTGGGACTAAAGGTCCCTTGCAGCAAAAGCCTACCACAGTAGTTATTGAGCAGGGGCCTTTAGTCCTGGTTGGAGCTACCAACCGAGACTAAAGGTTTTTCTATTCCTAGACGTGAAAAATACCGGGACTAAAGCCAAATTTCAAAGTAGATCAAAAAAACCGTTTCTCTAGTAGTGCAGGCGGTGTTTCTCCATGATTGGGCTGGGCTGTATTGATTGGTCTCGCTGGCAGGATTGATGAGAAAGACTGAAAGAGATACAAGCTGCTGCATGCACATGTGTATATCAAACCGACAGATATATGGCTATGACTGCGCCTCTTGTTCTCGATCAATATCAAACCGACAGAATTATTAATTATTAATAGTTATAGGGTCCATGGCTAATTAATACTCATACATACAATTTTTCTGAATGATGAGAAGGAAAAGTTAATAACTTGCTATATATGCATGCCCAACCATGAGTTCCGTCCAACACTACAACTCCGTCCACCTTTGAAGCTAGCTTAGCTATAGCTGCTGCAGAAGACTTCATATATTGAACTTGCTGGAGAGGCGGCGCGAGCAGCGACCAGCATAGCATAGCATGTGGAGGCTAAAGATCTCAGAAGGAGGAGGGCCATGGATACAGACGGTGAGCGAGTTCCATGGCCGGCAGGTGTGGGAGTTCGACCCTGACGCCGGCACCGACGAGGAGCTCGCCAAGGTGGAGCTGCTTCGCCGGGAGTTCACGGAGAACCGCTTCCGAAGGAGGGAATCGCAGGATCTACTCATGCGCATGCAGGTATATTATACATAGATATATGCCCGCGGGCTGTTGTTGAGCTCACAATGTACGACGCGCGTGTGTCATTTACTCCTGTTATATATAAGCAGCTCACTGGAGAAAAGCATCTGCGCGCGGATATGCCCGCGGCCACTAAGCTAGAGGATGGCGACGAGGTGACGGAAGAAATTCTGCAGGAGTCGCTGAGACGAGCGCTCGGTTGGATGTCTGCTCTCCAGGCTGAAGATGGTCACTGGCCTGGTGATTACAGTGGGATTATGTACCTGCTGCCCTTCTGGGTTCGTATTAATTCTATTCCGATCCTGCGGCTTATATCTATCATCAGTCCTTCAACGTACATGCACTTGCTGCTTACATATGTATGCTCAACGACTGAGAAGGGAGCTAGAAAAGCTCTGTTGTAATCTCTATCTCTCTACTCTTGTTGTACAGATCTTCGCGTTGCACATCACTGGATCAATCGATGCTGTCCTATCGAAAGAGCATATACGTGAGATATGCCGCCATATCTACAACCACCAGGTACGGGTACGGCAAGGCATGAGACTATGGCCCCGTTTTGGTAAAACAGCTCAGACTCATGATGACAAAACAAATAAAATAACTACAATACCCTTTGCTTTTCTTCTATTTTCCCTCATCTCCTCACGGGTCTTTCTTTCTCTTCTTCCTTCGCTAGTCTTCCTTATGCCGATGCCTGCGTGCCCCACGGCATGGCTCGCGCGCGCACCCCGCGGAGGTGCACGCGCCGTTGTACCCTGGCGGTCGTCGCTAGCCCCGACGGCCGCACCCAAGTCTCCAGCGGTCCGATAGAGCCTGCGTGCTGCCTCCCCGAGCAGGGGTAAATCCATACCGGGGCCCGCCCATATGTGAGAGATGAAACTGTGACAAGCTATTGTTTACGAAGTTTCACAGGTTAAGCTGTTTAAAAAAGGCTGTTGGACAGAAAAAAAAAATTGTTTCAAACAGCTCATAAAGCTGATGGTGAAACTATGTTAAAGAGGACACACGCGCACACGAACACGCACACAGAAGCACAACACACACATATAACAATATCTAAGGGCACTCCTAATGTAGAAATTATCATAGTTTCTATAGACATTAATTATACTACCACCTAAGCGTTCTGCTAATGTGGTAAGATAATTATTGAAAAGAGAGAGCAAAAATCATAGAAATCGGGTCTACGTTAGAAACCATGTCTATACGAGAATCAAGACGTGAAGGGATATGATTGGTAGAGAATAGAGAGAATATATATGATTGGATATCAGGACCATGGTTTCTATATTTAGTGTCTATAGAAATTAATAGGTATAGAAAGCATCGGGGCTGCCCCAACAACCATCGCAGAGTTTAGGAGAGAAACAAAATTAAACTCGCATCACACCAACCGTTTATGAATGAATGAATTAATTTAATTATTGCTTAGAACGAGGACGGCGGATGGGGCTTCAACATTTTGGACGAGAGCGCCATGTTTGGCACGTGCTTGAACTACGCCACCTTGAGGCTTCTCGGTGAGACGCATAACGATGGACTAGCGAAAGGTCGCGCGTGGATCCTGTCCCATGGCACTGCAACTGCTGCACCACAATGGGCAAAGATATTACTCTCGGTATGCATCATGGCTCCACCTCCACGTATATATAGTAAATAATAACTGCTTTTTATAAATTTGTGTTATTATTGATCGATAATATGTATAAAAATATAGGTATTACAGCTTAATTTGAGTACCTAAAAGGCTTTATGGTACAATCTCTAGGGATAGTTTCTTGTTAACATTGGACAGGTTATGCAAATTGAAAAGTAACAAAAAAAAAATAAACAGTGAAAATGACATCAACTGGAGCCCCCAGCTCGGGGGATATATTTTGACATGTTTGCTACAGCTCAATTTCACTAATAAAATATTTTTTTTCCTTCAGTCCATAAAGCAGTTTCACTGGTGAAGCAAAAACTGTTTTAAAAAAAATGTTTGGTAAAATAACTTCTCACGAAGATAGTGTAGAAAAAGCTAGGAGAAGTTAGTGTTTTCAGTAAGAACTGTGTATGCGAGAAGAGCTTAAAAAATAGCTTCTAGAGAGGAATCGTTTCATCCAAACCTATTTGGTAGAAGAAGATGAAAAACAACTTTGTGAAGCTAGGGAAAGCCATACCAAACACCTGCTCCATGCATATCCACTGCTATGCACTTTCCATTTCTCACATAACATTATTAATTTTTAGCTTATTTTCTGAGTTATGTATTGTCTACACACCATGCACTATATTACATAATAATAAGTAGGTTATTAAGACTTAGGTGCTGTTTTATACTATTATAGGTAGTAGAAAAGTTATTGAACAATGGACATTCTATTTTTGCACATTAATTTAATCTGGTCGATCGGTATTATTGATACATGCTACCGATTTTTTCTTAACTGAAGGTTATTGGTGTATATGATTGGCGGGGTAATAATCCAGTTGTTCCTGAACTATGGTTGGTCCCACGTTTTCTCCCAATTCACCCAGGTATATTCTTTTGGTACTAGTTCCATCAAATGTCTACTGAAATTCCCTATAAAAACGTGTCTATAGGGAACTAAATATCTGTTGTTATACGTGTGTATTCGTAGAGATGACTTTACTGGATTTCGCAAAAAAAAAAATGATCACATTGTAGCAGCATCGTGTTCCCCCTGTTCTACTTGGATTTGATATGATACTTGTCCTAGCTAGAATACAACTAAGTCTGAGTTTCAGGGCAGGTTAGTTGACACCTGCTATGGCAGTCAACATCATGCATTTTTTTCGTTCAATTAGCATTGGGACCTGCATGCAAATATATATATATATATATATATATATATATATATATATATATATATATATATATTAGAAAATACAGAATGAGAGATAGCGAGTTGATGCAAATGATCTCTCAACTTTATTCTAATAAACAGTGTGTACATATATATACAGAGTTTATGTGGGTGGTTATGACTATGAAAGAGAGAGGGATGAAAAGACACCCCTTGAATTAATCCTTAATTGAGCACTAAATAATAATTCTCAACACTCTCCCTTAATCAATTAGCTCCTTGTAGTCTTTACTGTTCATCTATTATGCATCTATACGAATATTTAGAAAACCCTGTGGGAAAAACCAAAGTAATACCGGTATACCAGACAAAACTCTTTAAAACCCAATGGAAAAAAATAAGGAGAAACACCATGATATACAATCACCAATGTTATTAGACCATTTGAGATAAACCCAAAGCCTTAGTCTAAAAACACATTGACTATAGGGTCAAATATGCTCGAAATATCATCTTCCAAAAATCCCGGTGGAGAAAATAGATGATATAGCATATACATTTGTGTTGAACATTGCCTCATCAAAAACTTTATATAAGAAACCGTAAATGAAAACTCACATAAAGAAAAGAGTACAATGCATCTTATATCGCAATATCGTCCACCAAAAACCCTTGTGGCAAAAATAGATGATATGACATAACCTTGTGTTGATATTGCCTCATTAAAAACTTTATATGAGAAACCCCAAGGGAAAACTCATACAAAGAAAAGAGTGCAATATGATATTTGCAACAAGTCATTAATCAGAGAGACTCTCCCCTTGATACTTGCAAATCTCAAAGTAAATTCATACCAATGCGCTCAACACATAAGAAATGTGGAGTATGGTAGATTCTGTGAATATCTCTACAAGATTATCACAAGACTTAGTTTGCAAATATTTATATGCCCATATTACTTATGGAATAGAACCATCTTAGTGCAAAATATTGCATTAAGTATAACTTGTCTCCATCTACACAACACAAGTTGCTTTACCTTTATAGATAATGACCATTGATTCATAGAATCAACACCACATAACTTCAGTATGGGATATATCATTCTATCAAGCTATACATGTTCATGTGAAGCCTTATACAATACAATGTCAGAATGATTAATGGAATTGACCATTAAATGTCTATTCAAATACTATTACAAAATGGTCTTTCCATATTCATGTAAAACCTATTTCAATGATCTAGAATTTGGGGATCTTATATATAACCAGAATCATTATATCCACATAATCGGATCATGGATTACACCAAGACCACATGTGCTATTTGAGACTTCAAAAGATATTCTTAACTTCAATCCACCAACATTTGGTATGAATAGCGCTGCTACTAGATAGCAAATCATTGTAAAAAATAATATCCAGTCGGAAATTTTTGCAAGATATATTAGCGCATAAATAGCACAAAGATAATGGACCACGTGTCCCAATATCTCATCTCAGACACTATGGCATAAAATAATCTTCCTCTATCATGAGGTAGAACAACCATAGGATACCTTCATATTGAATCACTCAATATGATCTGGATATAGATAGCTTTTGTACAAAATCCTGAGAGAAGATGCTTAGATGATAAATACAAAATGAAATTTTGGTTTAGTCCATATCTTCCATCTCAAACTCCGTCTTTAGATTACAACGTGCTATTAACATGTGTTCATCACTAATGATGTCAAGATTATTGATTATCATTTAACACTATGAAATCCAATCAAGGACTTCAAAATGAACACCACGTGTAATCAATATTGTATCCCTTCAGTTTAGGGAATACACACAAAGTCAATTGTACCAAATTTGACTTAACTGCTTTAGGCCATATATTGACTTAAGCAATACACAATATGTGTTGCGATTTTATGTATGAGGGTTGGGTATATGAACTCCTTCCTGGAAGCTTCACAAATACACCAAATCAAGTGATCATATAAATATATGCAATCACTACATCTATCAACTATCAACTGCAAAGATAGATGCTTTTGTACTGCCGATCAAAGATAGTATCAAAAATTTATAACTTACTATAGAGAATAATTTGCATTGAAAATCAATGCCTGGGCTTTGCGTAAACCCCTTGTGCTACTAGTCTTGCTTTGATCTCACCACCACATTGTTCTCAATCCATTCTAGGACAAAAACACTTTTGTACCCACAGTAAAGGTACCATGAGGTGTTGGCATCACAGCCCAAAATACCTCTTTTCTGATGAGCAAGACTATCTCTGCATGTATTACATCACTCAACAAGTTCCAGTAAGAGTGAGCAAAGCACTATGCCATGGTCTTATTGACTGGATGACTTGAAATGTTGTACATAGTTTATTCAGAGAAGTACATGTCGACACATGCAGCCTTTGTATGATATAATTCTCCGATTATCAAAACTCAGAGTACCTTGAATGACTCATTGTGACTTTCCAAAATGAGGGTTAGGGCTTTCTGATATCCCAACATCAGTATTTAGGTGCACCTCTGAGCTAGGTTTGTGGATGACAACCATCCACTTGGTAATAACCAATATTTACCCACAAGGTGTCGCCAACCAAAGGTTGACCTGCATTTACTATCTTAGACGGAAAACCTTCTATTGCTAGCATGAATAATCTTGCTCTATGGCCATACTTCTCCCCCTCTTATTTACAATTGGGAGTTGAGTGGTTTTACTTAGTACCACCACTCTTTCTGGCACATACTTGCAATGGATTAACAAGTTTAGAAGACACCTTAGTAATCAGTAAATGCATTTGGCAGTTTATTTACAATATTACGCAAATCAACAATTCTTTCAACTCAAAATGCAGTTCATTTAGTACATGATCCTAAGCTTGAAATGTCTTGTACATTCCAAAAAAATTCCTAACATTATGTATGGTACTTTAAATCTCCCCGTAATGTCTGAAAATGCTTGTTGTCAAAATAAAATCAGCATACGTGTTGTAAATAGATCCTCCATAAGAGATCTAAATACTTAACAATCGACGGAGATTGAAATCTCACATTGATCCCCAATTTCCTATGTGTACCCATCAATGTATGTTGTGGTGGTGAGATTGGTACGTATACAACGTAACTTAATCTTACGCAAATAGGAAATCTTCATGGATTCCCACGTTCTAAATGCATATAGGGGGATATGCAGTTAATCTCATATCAGGAGTGTGTAAATTTACCTAACCCCAACACAAAGTTGGCAAATAGCAATTCACTAACAATGGTCCAACTATGACCTTGATGTTATACTCATAAATTCCATTTATTCCTTTAGATATGTAACTGAAAGGTCCTAAGGGCTAAGGGGGGGTGAATAGCCTAATAAAAATTTCTACAACAATACTTAACAAACCGGTTAGACAATTATGAGGCGAAGCAAGTGTTGCGCTAACCTACTAAAAATGCAAGACACCTACCATAATTTTAGTTTCTACTGTTTGTAACCACACAAAAGCTATGGCACTACACTAAGTTAGTGTGCTCTCAAAGACTAACTAAAGAGCCACACTAACTAAACTAATAAGCTCTCATAACTAGGTACACTAAAGAGTTTGATAACTAGTTTGCGGTAATATAAAGAGAGAGAGCAAGATAGTTATACCGCCATGTCGAGGAGTGAACCAATCAATCACAAGAATCAATATAAATAAAGACCAATCACCTCGGAATCAAATGATGAACACAATGATTTTTTACTGAGGTTCAGTTGCTTGCTGGCAAGCTACTCCTCGTTGTGGCGATTCACTCACTTGGAGGTTCGCACGCTAATTGGCATCACACGCCAAACCCTTAATAGGGTGCCACACAACCAACACAAGATGAGGATCACACAAGCGACGAGCAATCCATTAGAGTACCTTTTGGCTCTCCACTGGGGAAAGGTCAAGAACCCCTCACAATCACCACGATCGGAGCCAGAGACAATCACCACCCTCTGCTCGATGATCCTCGCTGCTTCAAGCCATCTAAGTGGCGGCAACCACCAAGAGTAACAACCAAATCTAGTAGCGAAACATGAACACCAAGTGCCTCTAGATGCAAACACTCAAGCAAAGCACGTGGATTCTCTCACAATCTCATAAAGATGATGAATCAATGATGGAGACGAGTGGGAGGGCTTTGACTAAGCTCACAAGGTTGCTATATCAATGCAAATGGCCAAGAGCATGAGCTTGAGCTGGCCATGAGGCTTAAATAGAAAGCCCCCACGAATAGAGTCGTTGGGCTCCTTACTGCACTAAACACGGGCCAACCGGACGCTTTGGTTAGATTGACCGGATGCTGGACCTCAGCGTCCGGTCACATGATGTGTGCCATGTGTCCTCTCTCTTAAAATACTAAGTGCTCGATCCCAACAGTCAAGTGACAACCAAACACAGCAGCTCAAAGTGACCGGACGCTGAACCCCAGCATTCGGTCATTTCTAGTAAGCATTTAGAGATGGCTTTTCACGACCGGACACATCCGGTCATGCTCGACTGGACTCACCCAGCGTCCGGTCAGTTGGTGTTTCCCTTGTGCATGACCATGTCAGTGTGACCAAACACAGCCAGCCAGCGTTCGGTCATTTTATCGCCAGCGTCTAGTCGACGATCGACGCTATGCTTCTTCTGCTGCTACTGACCGGACGCGCCGGTCCTTCAGAGACCAGCGTCCAGTCACTTATAGTGACCATGTTCACCTGAGTTTAGGG
The DNA here is from genome assembly GCF_019320115.1 of Miscanthus floridulus. Classification (NCBI taxonomy): domain Eukaryota; kingdom Viridiplantae; phylum Streptophyta; class Magnoliopsida; order Poales; family Poaceae; genus Miscanthus; species Miscanthus floridulus. The sequence goes on along the minus strand of NC_089582.1, from coordinate 67,696,649 downwards.
CGTCGGTGAAGTTTCTAACCCTTGCTCAAATGTGCCAACCACCAAATGTATCACCTTGTGCACATGTGTTAGCATATTTTCACAAAACATTTTCAAGGGTGTTAGCACTCCACTAGATCCTAAATACATATGCAATGAGTTAGAGCATCTAGTGGCACTTTGATAACTGCATTTCGATATGAGTTTCACCCCTCTTAATAGTATGGCTATCGAACCTAAATGTGATCACACTTTCTAAGTGTCTTGATCACCAAAACAAAATGGCTCCTATCATTTATACCTTTGCCTTGAACCTTTTGTTTTTCTCTTTCTTCTTTTTAAGTCCAAGCACTTGATCATCACCATGGCATCACTATTCTCATGTCATGATCTTCATTTGCTTCACCACTTAGAATGTGCTACCTATCTCATGATCACTTGATAAACTAGGTTAGCATTTAGGGTTTTATCAATTCACCAAAATCAAACTAGCGCTTTCAATCTCCCCCTTTTGGTAATTGATGACAACCCTTTCACAAAGATATGAATTGAAATTCAATTGAATCCATGTTGCTTGCCCAAGCATATTTAACATGTGTAAAAGGATATGGACAAGTTTCATGAATCCCAAATGGTAGCAATTGCTCCCTGTACATATGTGCTAAGAGTTTGGATTATAGCTTGCATATATGTTTAGATAGGAAATATAGGAGACAATGTCTACCAAATGATGCTAAGGTATAAAAATAGACCTTTGAAGCGTGATACCAATCGGAGTACACCATTATACCATCCTTAGCACCATGGTTAGCTCGATACCACTTGGAAACACTTGGAAATGAAATCACTAGATAACCTATGCATGCTAGATTTTTATTTCAACATTCAAACCTACAACTAGCATACACCAAATAAGCATGGATATTAAAATTTAAAACTTGTGCCATGCAAGCAAACATATGAAATGCACATTCAAATGCACCATATAAGTTTATGAGCTTGCACCCCTTACTTGTGTGCTTAAAATTTTAATTGATCATTTTCCTTTGTTATATCTCTCCCCCTTTGTTGTCTTTTCATAATCTTAGTACACTAATATCTTTGTTTTTCTCCCCATATACTAATATCTTCTCCCCCTTTGTCATCAATGACCACAAAGGTTCAAAATGTAGATAGGTTAAGATTATCAATGTCAATCAATGGGGTGAGGATCATTTTCCTAAATTTGGTCCAATCTAGATCATTTGCCAAAGATATTTAACTCGGTTTGATCCAAGGATAAGCTTCTTCACACTTCCAAATGAGGGTTATCTTGTACCATGTTGAGTTAAACACTTAGAGCTCATTTTCTAGATCAAACACTAGGTTTATAAGCCCACAAACATGTCATATGCTACCACTAGATCAAAATAAGCATAGAAGCAATAGTGGCAATATACAATCATCAAATTCATTTGATTTTCATGAATGAACCTATTTAATGTGAGAGATGACTAGATGCACTAAACATATCCTTAGCAAGGATGTATGCCATGCCAATCAACTTTTACCTTGGATTGCTCGAAGGAGAGGCATGCCATATAAATAGGAGGTGCATCAACACATATTTGAGAAATCCAATATGTTCAACTCATTCCTTAGCTTGCAAAACCTTTTCTCATCCAATGGCTTGGTGAATATATCGGCAAGTTGATCTTTGGTGCCTACACTCTCAATGTAAATGTTCCCTTTTTGTTGATGATCTCTTATGAAATGGTGGCGGACATCAATGTGCTTTGTTCTTGTATGTTGAACCGGATTATTGGTTAGCTTGATTGCACTCTCATTGTCACATAGCAATAGCACTTTCTTGAACTTGATTCCAAAGTCACTCAAAGTGGCCTTCATCCAAAGTATTTGTGCACAACAACTACCGGTGGATATGTATTCGGCTTCGGCGATTGATAATGTAACACTATTTTGCTTCTTTGATGACCATGAAATAAGTAATCTTCCCAACAATTGACATGTACCCAAGGTGCTCTTCCTTTCAACCTTGCTCAAACTTTGCTCCTTTGGGATACCACAAACTAACATTTGGTGTATGCTTCAAGTACCTCAATATTCTCTTTGTAGCCTTCAAATGACTTTCTCTTGGTGAAACTTAAAATCTTGCACACATGCATACACTAAACATTACATCCGGCCTCGATGCGGTCACATAGAGTAGGCTTCCAATCATAGACCGATACAATTTTTGGATCCACCATATTTCTACTTGCATCACTATCCAAGTTGCCATTGGTTCCCATTGGTGTGCTAATAGCTTTGCTATCACTCATGCCAAACTTCTTGATCACGTCCTTGATATACTTGCCTTGACTCACAAATATACCATTCTTTAATTGTTTGATTTGAAGACCAAGGAAGTAACTCAACTCTCCAATCATGGACATCTCAAACTCATTAGTCATCATCTTTCCAAACTCATCACAAAAGTCTTGATTGGTTGATCCAAATATGATGTCATCAACATAGATTTGCAACACAAACAAGTCTTTTCCAATCTTCTTGATGAAAAGAGTGGTGTCAACCTTACATATTATGAACCCTTTAGAGAGTAGGAAGTCCCTTAATCTCTCATACCATGCTCTAGGTGCTTGCTTCAAGCCATACAATGCCTTCTTCAACTTGTACACATGGTCGAGCTTCTTGTCATCTTCAAAACCAGGAGGTTGCTCAACATATACTTCTTCATTGATGTAACCATTGAGAAATGCACTCTTAATATCCATTTGATAGAGCTTGATGTTGTGGGCACAAGCATAGGCTAGCAAGATTCTAATTGCTTCCAATCTAGCAACTGGGGCATATGTTTCTCTAAAGTCAAGACCTTCAACTTATGTATAGCCTTGTGCTACCAATCTTGCTTTGTTCCTTACTACTATCCCATCTTGATCTTGCTTGTTTCTAAAGACCCATTTGGTTCCAATCACATTGTGTCCCTTTGGTCTCTCTACTAATTCTCATACTTGATTTCTTGTGAAGTTATTTAATTCTTCATGCATAGCATTTACCCAATCAACATTCTTCAATGCTTCATCTATCTTCTTTGGTTCAATGGACGACACAAATGAGAAATGCTCACAAAATAAAGTCAATCTTGATCTTATTTACACACCTCTAGAAATATCACTAATTATAGTGTCTAATGGATAATCCCTTGCAATATTGGTTGGTTGGAGCATTTGAACTTGATTGCTTGCACTTGCCTGATCATTAGGTTGAGATGATGTACTAGCCACTTGATCTTGTTCATTTTCATAAGAGCCACTTATACTAGCTTGATTTCTATCATCTTGCACATTTGAGTTAGAGAGCACTTGCACTTGATCATCTTCATCATCATTCACTTGCCTAGGCCTCAATTCAGCAACATCCATATTCTTCATGGTATTTAAAGGTTGAATGTCGCTAACATCTTCTAAGTTCTCATTCTCTACTTATGAACCCTTAGTTTCATTAAATTCAATATTATGAACTTCCTCAAGAGTACCACTATATAAATTTCAAACTCTATATGCTTTGCTTGTAGTGGAATAACCAAGTAGGAATCCTTCATCACATTTCTTGTCAAACTTGCCCAATCTAGTGCCTTTCTTCAAGATATAGCATTTGCAACCAAAGACCTAAAAATATATAATGTTGAGCTTTCTACCATTCAAGAGATCATATGGTGTCTTCTCTTTCAATGGGTGACAATAGAGACGGTTGCTATAATAGCAAGCTGTGTTGATAGCTTCGGCCCAAAAGAATTGACTCACATTGTACTCACTAAGCATAGACCTTGCCATATCAATAAGTGTTCTATTCTTCCTCTCAACAAGGCTATTTGATTGTGGAGTGTACTTGGCCAAGAATTGATGTCTAATTCCAAATTCATTACACAACTCATCAATTCTAGTGTTCTTTAACTCACTACTATTGTTACTTCTAACTCTCTTGATGGTTGTTTCAAACTCATTGTGAATGTCCTTGACAAATGATTTGAATGTTGCAAATACATCACTTTGTCCACTTGAAAGAATACCCATGTGTATCTAGTATAATCATCCACTATCACAAAGTCATATTTATTTCCACCAATGTTAGTGTATTGTGTTGGCCCAAACAAGTCCATATGCAATAACTCAAATGCTTTACTAGTGCTCATTATGCTTTTCTTAGGATGGATGTTTCTAACTTATTTTCTGGCTTGACAAGAGCTACAAAGCTTATCCTTCTCAAACACATCCATCAAGCCTCTAACCAAGTCATGCTTAACCAATCTATTCAATTGTTTCATTCCAACAACATGACCAAGCCTTCTATGCCATAACCAACCCATGCTAGACTTAGGGAACAAGCATGTAGATAATTTAGCTTCACTAGCATTAAAATCAACCAAGTATAGATTCTCATATCTAAAGCCTTTGAAGATCGAATTAGAGCCATCTACACTTATGATCTCTACATCACCTACCCCAAATATGCATTTGAATCCAAGATCACATAATTGAGCCACGGATAGTAAGTTGAAGTTCAAGCTCTCTACTAGCAATACATTGGATATGTTCATGTCATTGGATATTATAATCTTACCAAGCCCTTTGACCTTGCCTTTGCCATTGTCACCAAATATAATACTATCATAACCATCATTATCATTGGTATTGATTGAGTTGAACATTCTTGCATCACTAGTCATGTGTTGAGTGCATCCACTATCAAGAACCCAATGCCTTCCTCCAGCTTTGTAGTTGACCTACAAAAGAAGATTAATTCTTTTTAGGTACCCAAACTTGCTTGGGTCCTTAAAGGTTAGTGACCAAGCTCTTTGGCACCCAAATGGCTTTCTTCTTTGAGCCCATCCATGGTTTACCAATGAACTTAGCCTTTATACTATTTGCACCCTTGGTAAACATATAAAATGAATCAAGTTTAATAGAGGATATATTAGCGTTTTTGCTCTTGTTTTTTACATTTATGCTCTTTATGACCAACTTGCTTGTAACTAGTGCAAAACCAACCATTGTTCTTCACAAAACTACTCTTGTGAGGAGTAAAGGCCGCCTTGCTTTTCTTGGAGGTATAGCCCAATCCTTCTTTATAAAGAGAAGCTCTTTGGCTATCCAAGCACATAAGCAAGCAGTCCTCACCACCATAGGCCTTAGCCAAGGTGCGAGTGAGCTTATTGACCTCCTTTTTGAGGTTCTCATTCTCAACCATTAGTGAGGCATCACAAGTGAAATCATCACTACTAGATGAGGTGGAAGTAGAAGTACTACAAGAAGGGTTAGTGGGAGGAACAATGATAGGCATAGATAATGATTCATTAATTATATCACAAGTTAAGCCTATATTGCAAGTTTCAACATGCTCCTTTTTATTTTGCTCATCAAGCAAAGAGGAATGAGTCTTTTTAAGCTTTTTGTGAGCCTTGCCAAACTTCTCATGGGCTTCCTCTAGCCTCTCATGAGATGCATTGAGCTCATCAAAGGCTTGCTTAAGGGCTTTTAGTTCCTTACGCAAGCTTTTGCATTCCCTTCTCTTGATGTCAAAGTGTTCTTTAGCATCTTCTAGCATGTCAAATAGTTCATCCTTAGTAGGTTCATCATTATCACTTTCACTTTCATTTTCATTTTCATTATCATGTTCCTCATCATTTTCATCATCACAAATTTGTACCTTAGTGGCCTTAGCCATGAAGCATGATGGAGTGTCGAAGAGAGAATGCTTCTCATTGATTGTAATGCTTACAAGTGCCTTCTTCTTGGTGGTCTTGTCATCATCACTATCATCATCATCACTTGAGGAAGCATCACTATCCCAAGTGACCACATATGAACCACCCTTCTTCTTTTTGAAGGTCATCTTGTCCTTCTCTTTCTTTTCCTTCTTTTCCTTCTTCTTGTTCTTCTTGTTATCATCATCATTGTCACTATTGTATGGACATTGAGCAACAAGATGATCTTTGCTTCTACATCTGAAGCACCTTCTTGACTCTTCCTTGTTCTTGGATGAAGATTTCTTTCTTCTAGCATGGTACCCTTTCTTCATTATGAATTTGCCAAATTTCTTGACAAAGAGAGCCATCTTCTCATCATCATCATCATCCCATGAACCATCATATTCACTTGATGTATCTTGCTTTGCCTTTCCCTTGGATGATGTGGCCTTGAATGCCACACTCTTCTTCTTCTCATCTTTATTCTCATTCTTTTCTTCCTTCTCATCATTATCTCTATATGTATCATCGGTCATTATATCTCCCAACACTTAGTTTGGTGTCATGGTGTCCAAACCACTCCTCACTAGAATAGTGACCAATGTGCCAAATCTTGAAGGTAAGCATCTCAAGAACTTGTGGGAGAAGTCCTTGTCCTTCACCTCTTCTTCAAGTGCTTTGAGATCATTGACAAGCACTTAAAGCCTATGGAACATCTTCAGCACACTCTCATCCTCCTTCATCTTGAAGCTTGTAAACTTCTCTTTGAGAATGTGTGCCTTTGCACCCTTCATGGCTTGAGTGCCCTCAAGTGATTCTTCCAACTTCTTCCATGCCTCATGAGCTCTCTTAATGTTCTTGATTTGCTCAAATGTTCTCTCATCCAAAGTATCATGGATGGCACTAAGAGCAATGTCATTATTTTGAAGTAGTATTTCTTCGGCGGCGGCGGGAGCCTCTTCATCTTCAATCTCAATCTTTGTCTCTACCACCTTTCAAACCTTTCTATTGATTGACTTGATATAAGTTATCATCTTAGCTTTCCAATAGGGATAATTGGAGCCATCAAATTAGGGTGGCTTCATGGTGTTGTTGATTTGAGCCATTTTTACACCAAAGGTTGTTAAGCCTCAAATCACGATGACCTCGGCTCTGATACCACTTGAAAGGTCCTAATGGCTAGAGAGGGATGAATAGCCTAATAAAAATTTCTACAATAATACTTAACAAACCGGTTAGACAATTATAAGGCAAAGCAAGTGTTGCGTTAGCCTACTAAAAATACAAGCCATCCACCACAATTTTAGTTTTCTATTATTTGAAAACACACAAAAGCTATGGCACTATACTAAGTTAGTGTGCTCTTAAAGACTAACTAAAGAGCCACACTAACCAAACTAACAAGCTCTCACAATTAGGTATACTAAAGAGCTTGATAACTAGTTTATGGTAATGTAAAGAGAGAGAGCAAGATAGTTATACCGCCGTATCGAGGAGTGAACCAATCAATCACAAGAATTAATATAAATGAAGACCAATCACCTCAGAATCAAATGATGAACATAATGGTTTTTTACCGAGGTTCACTTGCTTGCCGACAAGCTACTCCTTGTTGTGGTGATTCACTCATTTGGAGGTTCACGCGCTAATTGGCATCACACGCCAAACCCTTAATAGGGTGCCACACAACCAACACAAGATGAGGATCACACAAGCCACGAGCAATCCACTAGAGTACCTTTTGACTCTCTGTCGGGGAAAGGTCAAGAACCCCTCACAATCACCACGATCGGAGCCGAAGACAATCATCACCCTCCGCTTGACGATCCTCGCTGCTCCAAGTCATCTAGGTGGCAGCAACCACAAAGAGTAACAAGCGAATCCTATAGCGAAACACGAACATCAAGTGCCTCTAGATGCAAACACTCAAGTAATGCACTTGGATTCTCTCTCAATCTCACAAAAAGGATGAATCAATGATGGAGATAAGTAGAAGGGCTTTGGCTAAGCTCACAAGGTTGCTATGTCAATGCAAATGGCTAAGAGCGTGAGCTTGAGCTAGCCATAGGGCTTAAATAGAAAGCCCCCATGAATAGAGCCGTTGGGCTCTTTACTGCACTAAACATGGGCTGATCGGATGCTCTGGTCAGATTGACCGGACGCTGAACCTCAGCGTCCGGTCACGTGATGTGCGCCACGTGTCCTCTCTCTTCAAATGCTGAGCACTCGATCCCAATGGTCAAGTGACGACCGAATGCAGCAGCTCAAAGTGACCGGACGCTGAACCCCAGCATCCGGTCGTTTCCAGTAAGCATCCGGAGACGACTTTTCACGACCGGACGCATCTGGTCATGCTCGACCGGACTCACCCAGCGTCCGGTCACTTGGCGTTTCCCCTATGCATGACCATGTCAGTGTGACCGGACACAGCCAGCCAGCGTCTTGTTGTTTCAGCACCAATGTCCGGTCGACGACCGACGCTGCGCTTCTTCTGTTGCTACTGACCGGACGCGCTGGTCCTTCAGAGACCAATGTCCAGTCACTTATAGTGACCACGTTCACCTAAGTTTAGGGCACTAGTGAAGTTTCTAACCCTTGCTCAAATGTGCCAACCACCAAGTGTATCACCTTATGCACATGTGTTAGCATATTTTCACAAAACATTTTCAAGGGTGTTAGCACTCCACTAGATCCTAAATACATATGCAATGAGTTAGAGCATCTAGTGGCACTTTGATAATTGTATTTTGGTACGAGTTTTGCTCCTCTTAATAGTACGGCTATCGAACCTAAATGTGATCACCAAAACAAAATGGCTCATACCATTTATACCTTTACCTTGAGCCTTTTGTTTTTCTCTGTCTTCTTTTTAAGTCCAAGCACTTGATCATCACCATAGCATCACCATCCTCATGTCATGATCTTCATTTGCTTCACCACTTGGAATGTGCTACCTATCTCATGATCACTTGATAAACTAGGTTAGCACTTAGGGTTTCATCAATTCATCAAAACCAAACTAGAACTTTTAGTAACTAAATTCTTGTTATACCAAACAATCGTCATTGTAGGTACAAAATTTTAGTAGTGTTCAGGATAATGAGCTCACAACATGAGCCATTATTTACCAAATGCATGGCCGAGTGTGGACACTTCACACACTCTAGATTATCTTATAGATGTATCTTCACAACCATGAAATGCATAAATTGTCCATACAATCTTTGTATCAGATCCACACATATTCTCTTGAATATGATGAAGGAATCTAAGACATTTAATCTAATTTTAAGATAAGAGGGTCTTAAAATCTATTTCCCTTGTGGCACTTATCATATCCACACTTTGGAAAATCTTGACCAAAAGAATTGTCAATAATTTTCACCTCATCCCATATGATGGCCAAGTTATTCGTTCCAAATCAGGAATGCATCAATAGTGTGAAAAATTATCTTATACGCAACATGTTGTACGGGGATGGTTGTATGCATAATACAACCAAAATGAGACTTGTCTTTTTACTTATATGCCATATCCAATGTTGTCTTTTTGTGATTTCATACAAAAATAGATTTGGATATCTCTATAATTTGATAAGATACGAGTGTAGTTAGGACATAATTAAATATCCTCAACTCCTAACTCAGTATCCATAGGAAGAATGATATATAGTGGCAACATAGGCCAAACTATCATTGCATCACATCAGCGATGACCAAAATTATTCCCTCTTCATGTTATAAGAACCAGCAATATTTTCCTTCTCTAATTATAGAGTTTGTGGTACAAATGTCCACTAGGCACATAGCATTTCTATATTGGAATGATTCTCGTACAATCTATATATGATAAGAATTCAATGAAATTCTTATCTAATATATAGAGTTCCATAAATATTGTTGAGTATCAAATACATCAATATGATACCCACAATAGTTATATATTGACAAATCAAAGGACCATGAGATTATCCCAAATCTCAAAACAAATCATTCGAAGCATATTTGATGATCATGTTGTCCATCTATATGATGTTCTCTTTACAAGAAAAAAGGAGAAATGTTGTTATGTGATCCCATAAGATCCAACATAAACAACCAACCTCCTATGTAGCTTTAGATTTTAAGATTAAAACACCCTTCATATCTTATTTCTATAGCTCCTATTTCATCCCTTATAGAATGTTGATATAGATCAACTACATATTTAAGAGTATGATATTGTTTAGCGCTATGCTAAACACAACCACATATATGACATTCCTCTTTGTCATTCTTGGGTTCACATTGCCATCACTCATATTGCACATTAGACCTTTTGCTTTAACTAGTGAAAGCAAATTGTATGAACAATATGATCATAGTGTTTAATAGTTTGAAAAACTAGAGACATGATCCACTCATGATTAGCCTTAAGCTATATGAGTTTATTTATTGTTCATAAAACTCCTAAAGAGTGAGCCACGAAGAATGTTTATTTCTTTCCACTAGATAATCTTATCGATGATCTTTATGGACGTAGTACCTTAATTACAGTAAGGCATAATTTCCTTTGATCTATAACAAACTACCCCTAATTGAGATTTATTAAATTGTTCTATTAGTCCATGGATAAAACCAATGTTAATGTCCATTGTCCCTGTGGGATAGTGATGCTATCTAGAGCGAGTTCATCAAACTCCTCTAAAGTCAATATCCACAACATGTGATGAATCATTGATTTAATTAATTTACACTTGAGGTAAATTAAAAATCACTATGGTGATGTAATCTCCAAATGCAAAAATTTAGGGGGTTCCATATCTTGTCACTTTATTTTGGATTATTGGAGATAGTCAACAAAACTGTAAATTTTCCAACAATTAGAGGTAATCACAAGATGTGTAGACCTCACGAACAATCATTATTAATGTTGGCACACACATTGTAGATAATCTCTATGTCTGAAACATAGAGTAGATCTCACGTTAATAAGCAAATAAATTGCTGCTATAGACACGGTCTCTGGGCTGATATATTCGTAGGAATATACCACAGCCAATGCCTAAGACTCTACCATCTATGTATAGCCTTTAATAATGAATGATGGTAGTCACCATAAAAATATACCATTCTCATATTCCCAAAACATTTATTTGGGACAACACAATATAGGTAATCATCAAGTTTAAAATAAACATGATGTAGACCTCTCATCAATGGATGAATAATCGCTACCATAGACATGGTCTCTGGGCCAAATAATTCAATATGAATTAAACGCAGCCAATGCCTAGGACTCCACTTGTGTTAGGATATCCCAAATGTATCCATGATATGAATATAATAATTTTGCATAATCTATCGTTAATTAAGAAATACTTAATTAAGATGATCTACCATTGTTAAGATATAATTTATTATGGAAAATTACCAAATTAACAAGGTCAACAAATATACAGGAATAAACACTCTACTGTACTGATACTGTTAAAACAAGAAACTTACTAAGCACATAGTGCTATGATTGGCTAGTGGCATAACTATGCAAATCCGGTAGGATCAAAGCAAAAATCCAGTTCCTAGGTTAGCCTTACTAGCAAAAATAGTTTGGCTATTATTTTGCTTTTCCAGATTAGGCTCATATGAGCCTAAAATCATCCAACCTTAATTAACTATCAATTAATTAAAGATGATCGATTTTGTTGCAATTAGAATTAATTGTCGAAAACCAAAATCGACAAATTATGTATGTTTAGACATGAACAAATTTCTGTTCTAAAAGCAAACAATGTATATGAGTAAAAACTCTATCATACTAATACTACTGTTAGAGTCCATGTCTCAAACGGAAAGTCATAGAAATAGAAAACATATCTAAATATTAACATATTAAATTCACCCGCAATATAAAGTATCATGATACAATTTCTAAGACTCGTAGGTCTTAAAAAATCTATTTACACTAGTAAATACGTGCATCATAATCCATTTAAATCAGAGGTCTAAATCAAGAATTTATATCAAATATAAATGCAATATATTGCTGTGGTGATTTACCTTAAAATTAAAGGCTAAAACATAGGAACAAAAATGCATTAATAATTGATAAGAATTATTATGCAATTCACTGGAGCATAAGGATTTATGTGCAAAAGGACACAACCTTATCCCTTCCAGGAAATTTCCCACGGAATGTTCAATCAGGCACTCGGCCCCTTGGTCGCTGCCGCCGCCTTTGACGGAGCCAGGCGAGCGCGGGCTTGGCTGCTGCCGGCGCAGGCTTGGCACGTGCGGACGCCGCTGCTGCCATCCTGGCGCGGGCGAGCACCGCCGCTGCCGGCCGCAGTGGCCGCTGGGGCCTGGCCTCGGGGCTGGCTGCCTCCGACAATGGAGCGCTAGGAGCCGGCCGCCGCCGTCGCCGGGAGAGGGGTCCGGATTGGGGCCAGCCGATACCGCGTGCCACAGGCACGTCGGAACCGCTGTTGCCGATTTGGGCGAGGTCGTCGCGGGAAGCCGGCCACGCAGGCACCACCCACAACCGTGCGCATCCGCCACGGGCGTCGCCGGTCATGACCTCGGGGCAAGCCGCCGCTGTCGACAGGTGCGCCAGGCATTGAAACCGGCCACCAACGCTGCCCTGACCGAGCGAACGGGCAGGCTTGTGGCAACTGCCGCCGGCCGGGCATGCGGACTCCGCCGCGGCACGGAAAGGCACGCGAGGGCCGCAGGGCGTGCGCGCGGGAGCCGAAAGGGTGCACCAACCACCATGGTGGGCGGTGGCCTTGGAACTCGTCCGTTGTCCGATCCAATGCAAGGTAAGAGGATGATGAATTGAAGAAAAACCTGATCCGGCCTTGCAGCCTTTGTGTCCAGATGCATTTTTCTTCATTCTTCACCGAAGATCCCATCATGGACATCTTTCCTTCTTCTTTCATCGGTGTGAAAAATACCATCGCCTGTTCTTATTCAGGACGGAGAGTCGGGAGACCGGCGGCCTCCAGTTCTTGCTTGTTGGCCAAAGCCAGTGGAAAGCAAACGTGCTGATAACGTATTAAAATACAGAACGAGAGATAGCGAGTTGATGCAAATGATCTCTCTACTGTATTCAAATGAACAGTGTGTACATATAACGTGGGCGGTTACACGTGCGAAAGAGATAGGGTGAAAAGGCACCTCTTGGATTAATCCCTAATTGAGCACTAAATAATAATTCTCAACAATATATACCATGCACAAGTAGGACAAGCTTAATGAACCACATATCAGCCATTTTACCACTCTTCTTAATCTATTTAAGAAATACTTAGAGTGGGAAGAGATATAGATATACTGTATATATTAGAAACACAACTCACGCTGTTTTGGTGTACAAGTGCTATTCATTTTATTAATGACGAAGTGAGCTTTCGTTTGTACAGGGCGGTTCTGGTGCTTCACGAGGATTACTTACATGTCAATAGCTTACCTTTATGGAAAAAAATTTGTTGGTCCAATTACACCAACTATATTAGCACTAAGGGATGAACTCTACAGTTCGCCGTATGACAAGATTGATTGGAGTAAAGCTCGTAATACTTGTGCCAAGGTTTGTCACTATCCTTCGTGTGGTCTCAATCATTATTAATTAGCTATCTCTACTCCCTCTCTCTCTCTATATATAATTATTAAAAAAGCAGGGTTGTTATAGCTATCTATACCATATATCATAAAATCTAGAGAAAATTTGCTCAGGGATATCGGAGAAACATGATATTTGCTAATGGACACCGTCAACTAAGAAATTTGTTCACTACTATTATGAAAGTGTGTATCTTTGTAAAAACACACCGCATAGATTACTTTATTAATGTCGCGTATCCGCTAAGAGAGAATGTGGGAGTTAAGACCTTTTTACCCTTGTCTTCAACCTCCGTCGGTTCAGAGTAGTCATCTCGGGCGACGTGATAGATGGGGTGACGAGTAGGGCCATGGGGTGGTCCAGCCGCGGGCGGGGTGAGCAAGCCAACGGTGGGGTGGGCTAGCAACCTAGATCAATGTTTTCGGGTCATCTGGTTGAACCTGGTCGCCATGGGACCGACCAGGAGACTAATCACGATTAGTCGTCGACCAGGCCAATTAGTCGACCCTGGTCGTCCATCTAATCATCCATGTATATCAGGACATATATATATATATATATATATATATATATATATATATATATATATAGAACTACTATTCTGTAGCTGGCTACAGAATAACTTATTCTGTAGCCACTTTGAGTTATGATAATTACTATGTTAATTTACGAGATTATAGTAACTCCTTACTAAGTGGTTTAATATAACGTTATGGTAAATATCCCCATGTGTTATAGTAACCCAACTATCGTAAATATGTATTGACATTATAGTAAATTAGTATATAAAATTATAGTAAATGGAAGTGGCTACAGAATAACTTATTTTGTAGCCGGCTACTGAATAGCCTCTCCCTATATATATATATATATATATATATATATATATATATAGTATACACAATAAAGCAAACATCAAGACTGCATTAGTGTTTAGCTGGTGACACTAATACAGTCTTGATCTTGACGCACCTGAACAGCAGCACTGCTGCAGTAGCAAAATAACTAACATTTAGCAGACCATAGCAGCCACACAGCCAGCATATTACATAACCAAATTAGTTCAGTACAGATAAGCTAAAGTGTTCATCACAAAGTCACAAACATTGACATTCAATAGTTTCACATATCCGCCCAGTTAAACAGGCCCAAAAATAGAGTAACCAAACTGGTCGTTCCTGTCCTAGTCGGATGACTAATCGCGATTAGTCGTCGACTAATCGGACGACCAGCTTTCTGGTCGAGCTAATTGAGTCGGTCTTCCTAATCGAATACCAGGGACCGACCAGGACGACTAATCGTGACTAATCGTGATTAATCGGACGACCTGAAAACATTGACCTAGATAAACACAAAAGGCAAAGATCAAATTTCTAGGGCATTACAACACGGTTTGATGGGTCACTCGCGTTTAAGGCAATTGAAAATAAACATACCATAGAGTGGACTAAGTGCACCTCATTGCTCGCGATAGGCCACCATGCTCATAGGCATGCACATTGCCACCCCACTTGATGGGAGCACCCATGCTCTGTTGTTTGGTCAGCACCCTATTGGTTGTTGAGGCAGTTACCCTACACATTAGGGCCACTCTTCAATTGTTATGGTTGCCCCATTTTTATGTGATCATGGACACCACCATGCTCCAAGGTGCCACCCCTGCTTGTTGGTGGTGATTGCCACCCTATTTTGTGGAGCCACCAATGCTCGCGGCTATGGTTGCCACCCTGCTTGGTGGTCGTGATAACCACTCTACCTAGTGGGGCCACACTTGCTTAGCGTGACGGATAAGTCTGGCTGCTGTGGTCTTTGTGGGGCTGTTGTGGTCTTTGTGTTTTTAAGACAGCATCTTAGACTAGAGGACAGCATCTTAGACTAGCATCTAGAGGACAGCATCTTAGCATCTAGGACAACATCTTAGACTAGCATCTTGGCATATGCTTGGCTGGCTATCAGCCTATAAATATGTATCCCCAACCCCTCGGGTTGGTATGACATTAAGAAATAAACCAGAAAATTATCCCAACTCCTAGTATCATCCTCTCTCGATGAGAGTAAGAATTTTGCTACTTCCAAGAGTGAGAATTCAGCAAATAACAAGTGGTGTCAGAGGCGTATTATCCTGTAGCCTGAGCATCTCCTGCTCATCTCCTCTCCCAGCCACACAACAGCCCCAGCTGCGAGCAGCAGCTCCGTCCGCTCCTGCTCACTCCTCCCCCACGTAGACGAGCTGCAGCTCGTCTGAAGCAGCCCTCTCCCCACGCAGCAGTCCCCCAGTACCGCGTCATGTCCGCAGGGCAGTCTCAGCGCTCGGTCGCCTCGAGCACTCGGCGTCGATAGGAGGCCGAACTTGCCGCGGCAGAGGAACGCGAGCGAGCGGCGGCAGAGACCGCTGCGGCGGCGGCAAGGGCGTCGAGGCTGGCAGCGGCGGAGCTGGCAGCAGCCAGAGCGGAGGCGGAGGCAGCGGCGGCGGCGGCGGCGAATGCAGCGCGTGCGGCAGCAGCGGAGGTCGAGGCTTTGCGCGGCAGCATCGACAGCTCCATTTCCGCTGACGACACCGTCGACGCGGACCTCGACCTGCTAGAGAGGGAGGCAGCGCGAGCGCGGGCGGCGCAGTGGGCAGCTGCGCACGCCCACGAGCGTGGCGGCAGCCCAGACAGGCGCGGACGCGCTGGCGGCGCTCCTGGAGGAGGCGCGCACACCCACGAGCGCGGCGGTAGCCCAGACAGGCGCGGACGCGGCGGCGGCGCTCCTGGAGGAGGCGCGCACGGCGGCGGCGCTCCTGGAGGAGGCGCGCACGGCAACGGTGGCGGATGGGTCGATGGAGAGCGCGGCCTTCACAGGCAGCGTGGCTCTCTCTCCCCGGATCGGTACCGACGGGTCGATGGAGAGCGCGGCCTTCACAGGCAGCGTGGCTCTCTCTCCCCAGATCGGTACCGTGGTTACCACGGGCTCCAGGCAGTTATCAGGGACGTCGGTCCCCGCGGTGGGTGGCCTACCCTTACCAAGACCAACTACGTCGAGTGGGCTGCGGTGATGAGGGTAAAGCTCCAGGTGCGGCACATGTGGGAGGCAGTCCGATACGGCGACGTCGACTACGATCTAGATCGACGGGCGCTGGATGCCCTCATCGCTGCAGTCCCGCCTGAGATGTAGTTCTCGCTTACCAACAAGCGGATTGCCAAGGAGGCTTGGGACGCCATCGCTGCGGCACGCATTGGCAGCGCCCGCGCCCGCAAGTCCACACTGCAGGCACTTCGCAAGGAGTGGGAGAACCTGGCCTTCAAGCTAGGTGAGGACGTTGATGACTTTGCTCTCCGTCTCAACACTCTGTTGCAGAAGATGGTGCAGTTCGGCGATGACACCTACGGTGAGGAGAGAGCTATCGAAAAGCTCTTTCGCTGCGTCCCCGAGAAGTACAAGTAGATGGCTCGCTCGATCGAGTCCCTGCTGGATCTCTCCACGATGTCGATCGAGGAGACGATAGGTCGCCTCAAGGTCGTCGACAGCGATGAGCCACAGTCTCTCTCGGGACCCATCACCACTGGCGGAAAGCTCCTTCTCACTCGGGAGCAGTGGCTTGCCAGCCAAGGTGACCAGAAGAAGGGGGAGCCTTCTTCCGCGACAGGCGGCCGCAAGCGTGGCAAGCCACGCAAGGCGCGCAGAGACGCCCAGGCCGGGACGCGAGGACTTGCCGAGGGTGATGCCCGTGGAGGCGCCCAGGGCGGCGTTGCCGGCAGGCACAAGCCGGCACGAGACGACGCCTGCCGCAACTGCGGCCAGCTCGGCCATTGGGCCAAGGACTGTCGACAGCCACGACGCGTCCAGGCCCACGTCGCACAGGCGGAGGAGGAGGAGCTGGCTCTGTTCATGGCACATGCAAGCATTGAGCTACCTCCAGCGGCACCGGCCGCAATGGCTCTCCTCCACCTCGACGAGCCAAAAGCACACGCCCTCCTTGGCGACAGCTCCGGTAATGATAAGACTGACGGGTGGTGCCTCGACACCGGCGCCACCCATCATATGACCGGTCGACGGGAGTTTTTCACCGAGCTTGACTCTAGCGTCCGAGGCTCCGTCAAGTTTGGGGATGCCTCCGGCGTAGAGATCAAGGGCGTCGGCTCTGTCATCTTCACCACTGTGTCTGGTGAGCACAGGCTGCTCACCGGAGTCTACTACATCCCCGCGTTGAGGAACTCCATCATCAGCTTGGGACAGCTGGATGAGAACGGTTCGCGCGTGGTGGTTGAGGACGGAGTCATGAGGATTTGAGATCGTCGTTGTCGCCTTCTTGCCAAGGTATCCAGAAGCGCAAATCGACTCTACGTCCTTAACGTGCAGGTGGCACAACCCCTCTGTCTCGCTGCTCGTCGGGACGACGAGGCGTGGCAGTGGCACGAGCGTTTCGGGCACCTTCACTTTGAGGCCCTGAAGCGGCTCAGTGCCTCGACCATGTGGAGCAGCTCTGCGACGTCTGCGTGTTGACGAAGCAGAGGCGACTCCCCTTTCCACAGCAGGCTAGCTTTCGAGCCAAGGAGAGGCTCGAGCTTGTGCACGGGGACTTGTGTGGCCCGGTGACACCGGCCACACCGGGAGGACGACGCTACTTCCTGCTGCTCGTCGACGACCTCTCCCGCTACATGTGGGTGATGGTCCTCGGCAGCAAGGGAGAGGCTGCGGACGCCATCAGGCGCGCGCAGGCTGCTGCGGAGGTGGAGTGCAGCCGTAAGCTGCGCGTGCTGTGCACCGACAACGGCGGCGAATTCATGGCGGTTGAATTCGCATCGTACTGCGCTGACGAGGGCATTCAACGCCACTACTCCGCGTCGTACAGCCCGCAGCAAAACGGCGTCGTCGAGCGGCGCAACCAAACGGTTGTGGGGATGGCTCGGGCCCTCCTCAAGCAGAGGGGGATGCCGGCTGTCTTCTGGGGAGAAGCGGTGGTGACGGCCATCTACATCATCAACCGCTCGCCTACCAAAGCGCTCAACGGCAGGACGCCGTACGAGGCTTGGCATGGGCGCAAGCCGACGGTCTCCCACTTGCGGGTCTTTGGCTGCCTCGCGTTCGCCAAGGAGCTTGGCCACATCAGCAAGCTCGACGACAGGAGCACTCCGGGAGTGTTCATCGGCTACGCGGAGGGCTCGAAGGCCTACCGCATCCTCGACCCGAAGACACAGCGTGTGCGCACGGCGCGCGACGTTGTGTTCGACGAAGGGCGAGGATGGGCGTGGGACAAGGTGGTGGACGACGGCTCGGCTCCGACGTACGACGACTTTACTGTCGAGTACGTCCACTTTGAGGGAGCTGGGGGAGTAGGCGGCTCTTCTTCGGCGAGCGCGTCTACCCCAGTCCCTGAGCCTCCACCGACCCCGACGCCTGCTACTCCGACAGCACCACGATCTCCAGTCAGGACCTCGGCTGCGATGAGTTCTTCGCCGGCTCCACCACAGCCGGCAACACCACACTCCAGCACCGACAGGCACCACTTCGGGCACGTCTACTCCACCACCAGCTCGTGTCGAGCACGGCCCGGTTGAGCTCGCTACTCCGCTCTCTCATGACGAGGAGCGCGTCGACGCGTACCACGACGGCGAGCCGTTGCGGTACCGTACGATGGAGAACCTTCTCGGCGACCAGCCGGTGCCGGGACCGGTGCCTCACGACCTGGAGGCGCAGTTGCACCTTGCGTGTGACGACAGCGAGCCTCGGTCGTTTGCAGAGGCCGAGAGACACGCGGCATGGCGCGCCGCGATGCAGTTGGAGATGGATGCGGTTGAGAAGAACCGCACCTGGGAGCTTGCTGACCTTCCTCGTGGTCACCGCACGATCACCCTTAAGTGGGTGTACAAGCTGAAGAGGGATGAAGCCGGTGCCATCGTCAAACACAAGGCTCGCTTGGTGGCACGAGGTTTCGTGCAGCAGGAGGGGGTCGACTTCGACGACGCCTTTGCTCCCATGGCACGGATGGAGTCCGTGCGACTCCTCCTTGCGCTAGCTGCCTAGGAGGGCTGGCGTGTTCATCACATGGACGTCAAGTCAGCGTTCCTTAACGACGACTTGAAGGAGGAGGTCTACGTGCACCAGTCGTCGCGATTTGCGATCCCCGACAAGGAGGGCAAGGTGCTCCGCCTGCTCAAGGCCCTCTATGGCTTGCGGCAGGCACCGACGGCGTGGAATGCCAAGTTAGATTCCACGCTAAAGGGAATGGGCTTCGAGCAAAGCCCGCACGAGACGGCCATCTACCGACGGGGCAGTGGAGGTAATGCTCTGCTAGTGGGTGTCTACGTCGACGACTTAGTGATCACCGGCACCAAGGATGCGGAGGTGGTGGCATTCAAGGAAGAGATGAAGGCCACCTTCCAGATGAGTGACCAGGGGCCTCTCTCCTACCTGGGAATCGAGGTGCACCAGGATGACTCCGGAATCACGCTTCGACAGACCGCCTACGCCAAGCGCGTCGCTGAGCTAGCTGGGCTCACCGACTGCAACCCAGCTCTCACTCCGATGGAGGAGAGGCTGAAGCTGAGCCGTGACAGCACGACGGAAGAGGTGGACGCTACGCAGTACCGACGTCTTGTGGGGAGCCTTCGCTACCTCGCCCACACATGGCCGGACCTGGCATTCTCCGTCGGCTACGTTAGTCGGTTCATGCAGCGACCGACAACGGAGCACCAGCAGGCTGTGAAGAGGATCATCCGCTACGTTGCGGGGACTCTCGACCACGGCCTCTACTACCCTAGGTGCCCTAGGGCGGCACACTTTGTCGGGTACAGCGACAGCGACCACGCCGGCGACATCGACACCAGCAAGAGCACGAGCGGGATCCTCTTCTTCCTCGGCAAGTGCCTCGTTAGCTGGTAGTCGATCAAGCAGCAGGTGGTGGCCCTGTCCAGCTGCGAGGCCGAGTACATAGTGGCCTCCAGCGCTTCGACTCAGGCGCTCTGGCTCGCTTGACTGCTTGGTGATCTCCTCGGTAGATACACTAGAGCGGTGGAGCTCAGGATGGACATCAAGTCCGCTCTGGCCTTGGCAAAGAACCCCATCTTCCATGAACGCAGCAAGCACATCCGGGTGAGTTACCACTTCATCCGAGGCTATCTTGAGGAAGGGAGCATCAAGGCGAGCTACATCAACACCAAGGACCAGCTTGCGGACCTGCTCACCAAACCCCTTGGAAGGATCAAGTTCCTTAAGCTCTGCTCCAGGACTGGGATTATTCAACTTTCCCATAAGACGACGTACAAGACTTAGGGAGAGAATGATGGATAAGTCTGGCTGCTGTGGTCTTTGTGGGGCTGTTGTGGTCTTTGTGTTTTTAGGACAGCATATGACAGCATCTTAGACTAGAGGACAGCATCTAGGACAGCATCTAGAGGAGAACATCTTAGCATCTAGGACAGCATCTTAGACTAGCATCTTAGACTAGCATCTTGGCATATGCTTGGCTGGCTAGCAGCCTATAAATATGTATCCCCAACCCCTCGGGTTGGTATGGCATTGAGAAATAAACCAGAAAATTGTCCCAACTCCTAGTGTCATCCTCTCTCGATGAGAGTAAGAATTCTGCTATTTCCAAGAGTGAGAATTCAGCGACTAACATAGCGGTCATGGTATCTCATACTTTGGTCTAGGACCTTAGCGAGTCCTGTCCTTCATGCCGTCCATAGTTTTAGCCTATGTGACCATAGTAGGGACTGACTCTTGCTCTCTCTGAAATGCATGGGAGTATAACATGGCGCCCCTTGCCGGTGATGCTGATAGGATGAGCCGCTTTCCACAAAAATTAATTATACTCACTACACATATGTTGTAGTTAGCTTCATGCCATGTCTACTCTGGAGTGTATGAACCAAAGTAAAGGTCTCATTCCCCAAACAAGCTTTTGTCCACTGCTCCACACAAATAAGAAGGTTCAACAACATCATCGATGAGCCAGTCATAATGATTTAGTACAATAAGAACTACCAAGATGGTTTAGTTAGATCCATCGCTTCCTCACAATCACTCCTGTAAGGCCTTATCTTGCACTACTCATTCTCTAACAATGTGCTAAGGGCATATTTGGTTTAAGGCCTGTCAAGCAACACATCCTAGCCTCAGGCATGCAAAATCAGATGCATGGGATGCATGCCAGGCCAAGGCAGCTTTTTGTAGCCACCAACCAAACAGGTCCTAAATGCCTTGGATTGATCACTTTAGCACTTTGGTCGTTTGGAGCTTCTCTCAAGTGTCTAACCTTTTCTCTAGTATCCACAACTTTAGCATCTGCCAATGAACCAAGGGATGGGTATATATAGGTTCTGTAACCAAAACTAGCCATTGCAGCTCAACTAATGCAAAATGCACACACTGGATGATCGAGTGCTTATTGCATGTAGCACCAGATCATCTGGTGCATACCAGTTTTCCAACTAGCCATTGCAACTCATTGTCAGAGTCATTATATACAATGCTATATTATGATGTTTGCAACACTAGATCTGGACATTATGGTCTTCAAATTTGAAATTGGCCACATCATTTTCTAGTCGTTGGAGCAGTGTGCAATACTTTGATGCTTCCTTTGGTTTATTCACTTGATCATCCAATCCACCGAATTTCTTCTAGCTCCAACTTATTCACGTCTATCTAGCAATGCTCCAATGCTGACTATTATGTCATTACTTCACCTTTCAGTGCTTGCATTTCCTTCTGGCTAACATCACACTATCCATATTGGTTGTTCCATAGTCTATTTCTCACAATTTGTCTCCCACTATATATTCCAAACCTTGTTTCTTCTTCAATGCATCAGAACAATACTCAAATGTTTCAAACTTAACACCACCAGATCACCTAATCTTCCAGGGCACCTAATCTTCTGGTCTAAGCTATTTCTTTCAAGTCATCTCTGATCTTTCTTCTTTCTTCATCTATTCTTCATGAATCCTTTTGCTTTGCATCCTCAGTAGTGTCCTAAATCGCAAGCTAAATGATTTAGCTGTCTCATTCTCCAAAACCTAAGAGCCGCTATTGCATGCTTTAGCAGCCTCAACTGCAATTAGTAGATTGATTAAGACAAGGAAAACATAATAATGACTATGAAAAATAGAAGGCCCAAACATGTCTAAGCCCACGTGAAACGGATCGCATCCCCATCCAACCATCCCTATGCATGTTGGCTATCACATTGCTTCTATCCATGTTCCCTATTTTGTTCCCCACCTGCTGCTGCATCGCCTTTGATCCATGATATCTCCCTTTTAGCTCCCCCCCCCTTAGCTTTCGATCCCTTTGCCATGCGCCTCCATTTCCCTACCCTCACACTCCATCATCCACCCCACCACTAGCAATTGCTTACATCTTGGTCGTAACTCCATAAGTTGTAACACCCCAGCCCATTAGAAGCCTGTTGTAGTTGTGAAGTTGGCCCATGTGGCAAGGGAGGAGTTGTAGTTGGTGGGTTTAGTACCACCTTATAAGTTTAGGAGGATGAGGGCCAGGCGAGGACGAAAGTGTAAGAGAGGTGTTACGAGTAGGCAGGCCTGTTCCAGGTACGGAGCTAGGCCATATAAGCAGTTTTGGACACTGGGTGTTACTCAAGTCCTTGTTGCCTGTTCGCTCTTCCTCCAGTGAGAAAACCCGTACAATACATGTGGATGCCATTGCTAAAATCATTGTACAATGCAAAGCGATGGGGAAGAGCAAAGTGATGGATTCTAGTATGAAGCAGCTGACAGTGAAGAAGGGCAAAGTGGTGGATGCGCTCCAACGCTTGTTGAGCAAGGAAAGGTGAGATGAAGCCTGTTGTTTCCACCACCACCACCAACAACAACAAAGACTTTAAGTCCCAAACAAGTTGGGGTAGGCTAGAGTTGAAACCCAGCAGAAGCAATCAAGGTTCAGGCACGTGAATAACTGTTTTCCAAGCACTCCTATCTAAGGCTAAGTCTTTGGGTATATTCCATCCTTTCAAGTCTCTTTTTATTGCCTCTACCCAAGTCAACTTCGGTCTTCCTCTGTCTCTCTTCACGTTACTATCCTGGCTTAGGATTCCACTACGCACCGGTGCCTCTGGAGGTCTCCGTTGGACATGTCCAAACCATCTCAAGCCTGTTGTTTCCACCGAAATCAAGAATAGCAACGCTAAATTTCCTCATCGCTAAGTTCATTTAGCATTGTTTAGCACTACAAAAAGCAGTCATAGCTAAAGTAACAGATAAAATCCCAATTGCATAGAAGGGGATCTATCCAGATGTTACAGTGCCACTATTGCCCACTATTTTGAACATTGATCCTCAGAACTATAAATCATGTAAATAATATTCTTGAAAAGCATGTTAGTCCTAATTATTATGTTGTCACTCAATTACCCAAAAACCACAAAGTATGGGGCCATGATTCCTACATCCACCATGTTACCTCGACCTAGGGTTTAGTGAGAGGATTTGTTTTTGGAAGAGAGATGTGAATGCGAGGGAGGAAGCAACATTTATCATTGAGTGGGAACGAGGATGGAGTTCTGTGGGCAATGTATGGATTCTACTGGACTCGATGATAGTGTCATGGATGGCATCAAAACTAAAACTTCATATAAAGAACTTGAGCACTTTTAGTGGCAGCACAAAGCGCACTCCTAATGGAAAATAAGAAATTCTTTCATTTTCCTTCCCCTTCTAGTGTCTTATTGATGAAACCATAATTTGCAGTGCTGCAAGGCCAATATAAAGCATGTACTATAGACAAAGACATGTTCTCTAACTTATTTGGAGCATAGTTTTTAAGGTGTCGCCTAGGCGACGCCTTGTCGTTCGGGCGTTTTTTGAACCATGGCGTCGGGCTCGCCACGGCATCCTCGCATATGGCGTCGCCTTACACCCCAAGTTGTCGCCATGGTGTCGACTTGCTCTAGGCGGACGCCGCGCGCGCGCGAGCGCAGGAGGAAAACCGCTCGCGGAGGAAAGAGTGGAGCGTTGCGTGCGCACAGGAAACAGAGGCGCGAGTGCGCGGGAAAGAGGGAGCAGCGCGCGCATACCTCCCGCCAAAGACGCATCCATCTGACTCGCGCCAGTCGAGGGAGGGAAAGGGAGGCGAGAGGGAGAGAGAAGAGCGCGTCGGCTCACCTGAAATCGAGCGGCGGCACCTGCGACCCTGAGTCCGCGACCCACGTCCCATCCGCGTCCGCGACTTCCGCCCCGTCCACGATCGAGACTCCCGCCCCATCCGTGGCCGTGAATCCTGCAGTGACTCCCGCCCCATCTGCGACTGTCTCCAGGACTTCTCCGCCACCTCCTCCATCACCAGCTCCACTCTGCGGGTATGCTCTCCCCTCTTGGCCTCTCCTTCCTCTGTTCTTCCTCCAATCCTCCATCCCTCTTTCCACTGCGGCTCTGCTTTTCCTCCCCCTTCTTTCTCTGCTCTGCTTCTTGTACTCGTGCTCTGCTCTGCTCCTTTCTGTTATTTGTGTATGGCGTCGCCTCGCCATGCGCTTAACCCGCCTAGGCGTCTGGAAGGGGGTGGAGCGCCGCACCTCTCCTTACCGCCTTAAAAACTATGATTTGGAGATAAATGTGCATATTTGAGTTAAATCGACAAGCTTGTTTTGTAGCGATGATGCCGTCAACCTTGGAATAATGTACGCATGTCTCATGTCCAATAAAAAATGCATATACATACATGTTACAATCATCATCTTGAACTCTTTTAAGAAACATGAGATTGAATATGCAATTGATGTTGTAGAATTGTAACTAAAGATTTATCTATGTGTTATATTAGTAAAAAATATACAATTCATAAATAATCATTTGCAAAAGAAAAAAATAGAAATTATGGTTCACTTAAATTTGTCTCCTTTGCTTATTTACTATACATCACATGCTGAGCTTATAACTTTTAGGATACTTAATATAAAACCTCCTTATTTGTCTGATATATAGCATTGTACAACGTTAGCATGGCAATTCAACATGAGCTAATTAAGATGTATGAATGCATTCCATGCTTACATGTTTCCTCTTAATTGCTTATTCAATACTCTTGTGCTCGTGCTTATTTTGACTCTTCCTATTTTCATTAGGAGGACATGCGTTATAAACCTTCGGTAATATTCAAAGGTATTTCAACTTGTTTGAACACTTTTGTGGAGCCGGTCTTGAATTGTTGGCCATTTTATAAGTTAAGAGAGAAAGCTTTGAGCCACATCCTAGAACATATCCACTATGAAGATGAAACTACTCAATATATTGGCTTATGTCCAGTTACAAAGGTATTGTCTATTGTGGTGATTTCCTCACAGTCATTCCCTAGCTAGGAGTCATGTGTAGTTAATCTTACTTTATTATAAGGCATGAACTATGAACTCTTGCTCTATCCTAATGCATTAAATCTTATCACTAGCACAAAGACACTATTCACAGTTGGTTTATAACATGAGGTTATAGTTGGATCTTGGCAACTAAATGGAGAAATTATCTATCATCATAGATAACTATGAAAACAATATACACTAGTTTTTCATTAGTAACCTAGAAGTTGGTTTCAAGTTATTTTTATAGTAAATACATATGCCAAGAACCAAGGGTCCTTATTTATCTTCCATATGTTTATTTATTACCTCCACCTTAGCCTAACTCAAGTCCATCTCTTGCATCCATAAGAAGTTTTATTTGAAGTTATTTAGATTCCCAAATTACCATGTAAAGTTTCAATCAACAAGGGTCAAAAGGAATAAAAGTGCTATCTATTAACAATAACATGTAGAATGGTAAGAATGGATCATGGGAGGTCATTTTTGATAAATGAGGAGTGTCAAACCATGGCTGATAACCGTTTATGCCATAGTAATGAGTCATGCTGGGATTAGGAAATGCATAATTCACGTAGCATATGTAGAATTATTCTCATTGTTCTGTGTTGTAATGTGATATTCTTTAAGAGTAGTAGGAGGCTATTTTTTCATTTTATTTGTTGTGATATCAAAATTGATTAGAGCTAAGTTTCCATTTTCATTTGATGATTATTAGGCCCTGAACATGATTTGTTGTTGGGTCGAAAACCCAAATTCAGATGCACTCAAGCGACATATTTCAAGGATACATGATTATTTGTGGATTGCTGAAGATGGCATGAAAACTAAAGTACTATGTTTTATTCCAACTATTATTGTAGTTTCATGCAATTTCCCATGATTCTCTTTATTTCTCTCTACCCCTCATGCTTTAACTATTTCTTAATGATATTTGGATATAGCTGTGCGAAGGGCGGGCCTGGTGCAAGCGGTAGAGTCTTACCGCCTGTGACTGGAAGGTCCTGGGTTTGAGTCGCGGTCTTCTCGCATTGCACAGGCGAGGGTAAGGCTTGCCACTAACACCCTTCCCCAGACCCCGCACAGAGCGGGAGCTCTCTGCACTGGGTACACCCTTTTATTTGGATATAGCTGTGCAATGAAAACTATATCAAACGTGCATTAAAACATTGTTTCATACTTAGATGTTTAAGGCAATAACAATAACAAGAGAACCACTGACTCTGAAT
Organism: Miscanthus floridulus; assembly: GCF_019320115.1. Taxonomy (NCBI): domain Eukaryota; kingdom Viridiplantae; phylum Streptophyta; class Magnoliopsida; order Poales; family Poaceae; genus Miscanthus; species Miscanthus floridulus. The sequence continues at coordinate 67,669,807 of NC_089582.1, read as the reverse complement.
TCTTTAAAAAAAGGGTCAATAACACCCTTTTATAGTGGGTACGCCCCCTTTTTTAAAGAATTCAGAGTCCGTGGTTCTCTTGTTATTGTTATTGCCTTAAACATCTAAGTATGAAACAATGTTTTAATGCACGTTTGATATAGTTTTCATTGCACAGCTATATCCAAATAAAAGGGCGTACCCAGTGCAGAGAGCTCCCGTTCTGTGCGGGGTCTGGGGAAGGGTGTTAGTGGCAAGCCTTACCCTCGCCTGTGCAATGCGAGGAGATCGCGACTCGAACCCAGAACCTTCCGGTCACAGGCGGTAAGACTACCGCTTGCACCAGGCCTGCCCTTCTGACTCAGAATTCTTTACTCTTACGAAAATTAAATTTCACAATTGACAAAACAAGTGACTTAAATGAGGAGCAGTGGATGATTGTATATCTTTTGTGGATACATGGGCCAGAGAAATAGTTCAGAATGAAGAGTAAAGGGTTTTGGGTAGTAGGAAAAATTGTTTATTTGGATTACTTTTAGGAAATTCTTACTTTTTCTTTCAATTTTTTTCTGCCTCATTGTGGAAAATGCTGCATTATTTATATTCAGTAGTTCTTTTCTCAAAGTGGAAAATCAAGATAACATTGCTGTGTGATTCTTATTGTAGATATACAATGGCGCCCAAAACTGGGAGTTAGCACTTATAATACAAGCCTTCTTTTCAGCAGACGCTGCTAATGAATATGGTCCAGCCATTGAGAGGGCTCTCAGTTATACAAAGAAAGCACAAGTCTGTTGTTTATCACATCTTTAATTTATCAAAATATTTTTTTGTAACAACAAATTCGATATGAACTTCTCTCCTTTATGCTTTGTGGCATTTTAAACTATTTTCTATAATAAGCAGATGACTACAAACCCTCCAGGAGACCCAAGTTATTGGTTCCGGCATAGATCAAAAGGATCATGGCCACTTTCGACAGTAGATAATGGCTGGGCTTCACCAGACACTAGTGCAGAAGCAACTAAGGTCAGCACAACAATTTTAGTTTATTATGTTTTGATATAGATGAGTTATGATGTTCCTATAACAAGAACATCAACAAAGTGAAACTTAGAAGAAAATTCTCAAAATTTATATAGCAGCCATATACATCACTTCACAAATTTTGTTTCTTCTCATGCTTTAGGCGATATTGCTGCTTTCAAAGATATATCCTAACCTCGTTGAGCACCCAGAGGAAGAGTGGCTACTTAGTTCTGTTGATTGCCTTCTTTCCTTTATGGTATGATTGTATAAAGCTGAATTTTAATGTTCAAATATTTATCTAACACACTTTTGTATAGTCAACCCCACAGTAAGTGACTAAGAGCAGAACTTTTTTTGTTAATCAATATTTGTTATGGATAATAATATTGATGAATCAAATCATCTCTCCATATTGTTTATGCCATGATGGATATAATCACACCTTAGCAAGGGAATATTGTCTAACAATATAAGCAAGTTTTTTGATCTAGCAAAGGTGAAATAATAGACAGGCAGAACTTATATCCACATCTAAAACAAAATCTGTATCTTTTTCTAGGGTATGAACATTTACTCCGATCCTCTATCACAACTTTGTTCGCATTTATTTAACATGACACCATCCTATTCTTATGATTGATTCCATTGGAATTATGAAAATGTTGTTTCCAACAATGCAGTTCTTTTGCTGAATTAATTTGGTGCCTACCTATAATTTGGTTTCCTTTACTTATTTTCTGAGGAGTGAGACCATGAACAAAATTAAGTAAATTTTGTTTATTTAATTAAATTTGTTCAAAAAATGAATAGCTTTACTTTTTTTTAGCTATTTTCATTTATGGTTGTATTTCTTGCACATCAAATATGATTAGTTTAAATTAACAGAATTCATTCTCAACTTATTTTCTGGATGAACTTTTAGGATTTTATACATTTATAGAAGTACTTTATATTTACTTGAATGCAATATTTCACTAACAACATACTCTGTTTCCCCCAAAAGAACAAAGATGGTTCAGTTTCTTCAATGGAATGCCAAAGAACCTATTCTTGGCTAGAGGTGAGTACCTGTTCTAAACCAAAGATTTTGCAAGCTCTTGAAAGGACAGAAAATAGGACTTTGCGAGGATGTTTGCATGCTTGTGCATTAATAAAATCAGTAGCATATCATCTTATGTTAAAATGTATCTAATTAAAATAAGAAGTTTGTGAACAACCTGATTTGCTTATTGCCCCAAAAGGAAAACTAGCCCATGACCACTTAAAAAACATAAAAAATATTGGATAACTATATATATATATATATATATATATATATATATATATATATATATATATATATATATATATATGTTGCAATGCCAAACTCAGTTGGAAAAGCCAACGTAATATTTACATCTAGAGCTAATCCGAACACATGTTAATGTGAAAACTTCTTGGTAACAAAATAACTGTAGGTTGGATGGGGTAGTTTATGGCCATCTAATAAATAATTCAAGCTGCTAAGCGACATTATTTATATAACTTGCCATAAACTTAATGGGAAAGCAATCGTTCACCCACCTCTTCTGCCTAAGGAGCACTAGCTTTGGCCTTGTTGGCATTGCCGCCATCACTACGATGATGTCGTGGCATTTGATGTGGAGGATGATGAAGGCATAGGTTGGGATGGCTAGCTAGTTTGTGACGGTGAAGCGATGGCACACTAGATTGAAACGCTGAGAGAGGGGGGAGAGCACGAGGGAGGGAGGGAGGGAGGGAGGGAGAAGTAGGTTGGTTGGAGCTCGTCTGGACCTAGATGATACAGCAGTTTGAGGACCTAAAATAAATTTTCGCGAGTTCTGAACCTAGATGGCACCCGAAGACAAGTTCAGGTACATGAACATGCATTTTATGAGACGCTATAAGATAAGTTTAAGTGCCTGAAAAGTATTTTGAGAGTTCAGGGACCTAGGTGACACCTTGGACAAGTTTAAGGACCGCTTGTATATTTTACTCTTTTTGTAACTAGTTAAATGAACATGTTTGTTGTGGGCAACCAAAATCATAGTAGTCTAGTTTGTTTCCATCACAATTGTGCATCTATTGTCAAATATTGATAACTTTTGCAATAAGCAATTTAGCAATTATTTGTTCAATCTGAACAAGATAAAATTACATGTATTTGCTTAGTAAGAGATTTCAAATTGAGAATGAACGGAGCATCTATAAAAAGAAGCAATCAAAGGATTTTAGTCAAAGCAAGTTATGTATCATTTATTTTTGGTAGCTTTGGACTGAAAATGATAAATAAGTTGTTCAAGCATGTATATATTAATATATGTGGTAACAGATCATGGAGATCATAATTCTCTCACCTAGTATATTGCTTAGGACAATTTGTTGCAATGAAGTCAACTTTGTTAAATGACTTAAGAGAGTGGCATGTCATAAAATACTGTAATTAGATTAACAAACAATGTTATAACCAGAACAAGGATTACACATATATAGGGTTTACTTTTGTTCAGAATTTTTTATTAGCCCATCACTTTTTTTGGAATCTTACCGTAAAGGTTCTATGCAATGAACCATAGCGTCTATCATTACTAATAAATATTCCAAATTATCATGATGTTAGCCACCAATAACTATATTATGAATTTGCAAACAATAGTACTTTATATTTATTGCGGGTTACTATAGTCCATGTGCACTGACATTTGTTCCATTTGACATCCTAGATTTTAAATCCATTGGAGAGTTTTTCAAATATTGTTGCCGATTACCCGTAAGAGCAATGATGATTCTTCTAAATAGATCTGACCTTATGTCTCTGTTTCAGTTTTCTTGACAAACTAACTCAGTTTATCTATTGGCAGAACGGTTGAATGTACGTCCTCAGTGATGCAGGCTTTAATATTATTTAGGAAGATTAATTTAGATTACCACAGTAAAGAGATAAAGGATTATGTCAACAAAGCAGTCATATTTATTGAGAATAATCAAAAGAAGGATGGATCCTGGTTTGTATTATTACATCATCTATTTGTACAAATTATTGTCATTTTTTTACTCCTAATAACTAAATTAGCTATTTTTTCTACAAGGTATGGCACTTGGGGCATATGTTTTGTGTATGGAACCCTCTATGCAATAAAAGGCTTAATTGCTGCTGGGAGAAATTATGAGAACAGCATTTGCATCAGGAAAGCATGTAGATTTTTGCTCTCAACACAACTCAAAACTGGTGGCTGGGGAGAGAGCTTTCTTTCCTGTGAAAGACAGGTGAAGAGCAGTTTTCATTTTACTTAGGTCTTGTCATCAGTTACTTAATTATAGTCATACTATCAAAAACAAAAGTCATAGACTTCTGCACGTGTATTTCAAAACCTTTTGTGCAGAACTACAATAGAGGAATACTTGCAGAAAGTTTCAGTAATCAATATGCATAGAGATTTTCATTTTATCACTACAAAATTACAAAAAAGATAAGCACTCAACTGTTGTTAGGTCAAGTTGCTATAAAATGAGATTGAATAAATATTAGGAAAATAAAACATTGGGGGTAAAATATTATATGTACCACTTTTTAAAATATATTATATAGGATTAAACATTGAGAAAGAAGTAAAAAAGTAGACCAAACTAGGAATAGGCAGGATTTGGACGGGCATAAATATTTAGCTGCATAAGGACTTGAACTAAGGTTGTTTGTGCATATACAGATAGGCTGTTCTAACTGTGCTAGGCTCAGTTCCAAAAGATGAAAGACAAATCAGCATTAATAGATGAGAGTTATAGGTGCAATCGGCTAGGAAGTGGTAACTCATCGCTAGCACAAAAAGGGTTACATAGGTGGTTCATAGTTGAACGGCACGGTTTTGACAGACAAGGAAACACTACTACAGAAAGATGCTATAACCGCCTCTAGTTTTCTACCTATTTGTAGAGGTGGTTATCCAGCCGTCTCTACAAATCAAATTTTTAGAGACGGTTCGGAATACAGCGCCTCTACAAATTGTTTGTCCAGAAATCACAAATCTAAGTCTAAAAATAGCCAAAAAAAAAACTTTGAAATCCAGGGGAGATCTCACCAGGCAGCCACACAGGGGATTGAACCCGTGCCCACTGGCCTCTGGCATATATCCCCTAACCACTCCAGTCATAAGTCACACTTGTATCCATTTGAGATATTTGGGACCCTAAATGAATTCAACTAAAAAGATTGTCAACTGCAAATTTGTATAATTTTTTGAGATCTACTACATTGGTTTTGGTTGTTTCTCCATCCAAGGTCGTTTGAAAATTTTGAATCTCAAATGTGAGAAATTTAAACATAATTTTCCTTAGATAAATGATTTCAAATGAAAAAGTTGTCCCAATCCCAGCCTCGCTGCGGTAGCGGCATACAAGATGGGGTTGTAGGCTTGTAGCACAGGAGGTTGATGAGCTTGGTGCGGTTCTTTTAGTCCTTTTGGACAGCGGCCCCTGTCCTAGCCTCGCTAATAAGTCAACGGTGTACTAGAGGTCGACACTCTATGGTAGTAACACCATGGAGGCTGTGACCACAAAGAATGACACCACCATAACTAGTCCCAACCGGTACAGCAAGATCTGCACATCGACAATGGGTCAAATAGAGTGCAAAGGATCACGAAGGCATAGTGTATGTGCTCATGTACCACGTAGAGACGTAGACATCTGGGCGATCTCAATCAAAGAACACATCTCAGTGTCCAGCAGTAGGTCATTCGAGTCAATGACACTCTTAATGAAGCCTAGCCAGCTAACCACCATGTCCACCACGGTGCGCCACCATGATGGATCTACCCCGCCCTTTCCAAATTAGGGCGCCAGGCTATGGATCGGGTCGCACCGCCACCCTAGATCCAACCGCCCTGACACTGGTAGGTACCTTTCTTGCTTGTCGAGTTTGCTGAGATCCTTTGCATCACCAACAAAGTCGATAGAGTGGTACATAGGAGGTTGAGGATCGGATGACCTAGACGCCAAGGCAGCGGGCAAAGAAGAGCTAGGGCAGCAACAACACTTGGAGTAGCATAGACAAGGTTCAGCGGACTGCAGACAAATCTGCAATGGACCAGCCGCGCACGACCTTGAGAAAGAGAGGAAGAGCTAGGGTGGTGGCGGAGCTTGGAGTAGAGCGAACGAGCTTCGGCGGGCGGATATCGGTGAGTTGGGGTGGCAGCAACGGCGCTTGGAGTAAGGTAGCTGATCTCTGGCTAAGGAGATCAGTGGGTTGAGGGCAACAATGGTGGTGCTTGGAGATGCATGATCGATCTGGAGAGCACATGGAGGATAGGAGTGTGCAATGGCTAGTCTCAGGTGTGAGGAAGTTATAGGGTTGTGTGCAGCGGATGGTTGTGTGTGGAGTTCAAGGGCCTTTGGCTTTTCGAGAGGGCTTTTTAGGAGGTTTTCCTCTATATAAATTGCCCTAAGAGGTGGACAACCTCCTAAGAAAGCTCACATCTAAAAATTGATTTACAAAGACTGCTATTTTTTTGGGTAGCCTCCACAAATGGGCTGACCATGTTTGAAAATTATTACTGTGTGTTTCTTTGAGACGGAAACACTTTTGGCACGCCTATGTAGATAAAATGGGTTTTCACCAAAAATCATTACATCAATTTTATAGTAATGCATATTTCTGGATTTTTGGAAATATTGTTAATACTTCATTTCTTTATTAGTTTGTTGTGATCCTAATCCGTGATTGTACATTACCTTGTGCAGGTCTATGTAGAGGGTCGTAGTACACATGCTGTACAAACTGCTTGGGCGATGCTAGCTTTGATTTATGCTGGGCAGGTTCAATTTGATCAACACATATTGTTTAGTGAAAGGAATACTCAGCTAGATATGAAAACAAGTTATTTCTTTCAATAATAATCAATCATGGTAAATCTATGAATATGTAGGTACCTGGATGAATGTGTAGATCTGTATGTGTTAGATTCACAAATTTACCCTAAAAATATTTTCATAAGGTTGCCTTTTACTAGATTTGACAAATACTACTATATCACAATAAAATTAATGCTTGTGTTGTGCTTTCGATATATCAAATTAGTATCTGAAATGTCACTTGTCGATGACTAAAAACACCATGTTGATTGCATCCACCTTGTTCTATTTGTGTAAAAATTAGATGGAACGAGACCCAACACCATTACATCGAGCAGCAAAAGTATTGATTAATATGCAGTTTGAGACAGGAGACTATCCTCAACAAGTGAGTTTTCCAAACATTTTTCCGACACGAACACTATCTTTTTTGAAAAATTGTAACTTCTCTCATCTTAAATGTCCATTTTGGTTGTGCTAAGTTAAACATTTCTTACTTATCCATCGACATAATATATCACGGTAACACATGACTGAAATTACTGAACTAGTACATTTTCACTAACATATAACTACTTTCATTGAAGATAATACATTTTTGTTGATATTGCTAATCATAGTTACAACTTTTTGATATATGAGAAACCTAGATCGATTTATATTTGTGATCAGAGTTAGCAAGATAAACATCTTTGTTGAGTCAGAGCCCAGCTCTTTTTCCCTGTCGACTTTCTAGAGAACTCTATTAATTTTCTAATTACCTAAAGGGTCATAGAAGGTGTTGCTTACTCTTATTTATGTCATTCTATTCACATGCTAGGTCAATTTGTTCATTATTATTTCCATTATCTTACTGTCACATTCCTATATAATAGCCTTTTAGATAGTTGTATTTGTCAAAATAGAATATGTGTGCCTATGTAATGTTCTAATTGCATTTTGTGTTCTATATATAGTATGTGTAAGGGTTCATATAGTATTTGCATATTCGTGTTTTTTTTTTGCACTTACACCTTATTGTGGATATCTCACTCTAGAATTATTACCATGCAAGACAATAATGTTGCTATTACATTTCCCATAAACTACACCATTACTATTACTAAGAAGTTTCTTGCATTTTGAGTGTAGGAACATGTTGGCAACACCAACTCTTCTGTTTACTTCAACTACCCCAACTACCGCATTTTGTTTCCAATTTGGGCTCTTGGGGAGTATCGTCGTAAACTATTTGCCAAGAATAATTAAAAGGAACTCAAGAAAAGCAAAAATATCATACACAAAATTGAGTTTTACTAGAGAAAGATTGAGTGGAATCAATAAAAGCACTTGTATTTATCGTTGTTTGTAATTTTGGATCCACTTAGAAGGTTACAATTCCAGCTAGAAATTAGTAACATGTATATTTTAATACTTCATAAACATGCTTTTGCATGCGTGATTGTAGTTAATGTTGTTTTTTGTTATTGGTCTTGTTTATTTCCAATGTGCCCATTTTTACAAGGTTGAGACATTATAGAATTTGTATGTTGCCAATATACTTATGTGAATTGATTTAGATGACACTTGGATACAATGTGGAAATATATTAAATAGATCACACCCTAGCCATATTAAACTCCACTTGAACATTTTAGAAATTATGAAGCAACCCCTCAAAATATGAAACCACTACTACCGAAGCGTTTTTCCCAGTGGCCAAAACTCATTTTTGTAGGTGGGCAACACGTCAGCCTCCAAACCATCGCCTATGTTAATTTCCATAGTCGGCACACAAAACCAACCCCAAGTCTCTTCTCTCTCTATGTGCGTCGAGCGAAATTCACGAGCAACGATGGCGTTCCCCTCCAGCAGCGAAGGCAGCGCCCCGGCGGCGGCGGCCACATGCACCCTAGCGGCACACCGCTCGCGGTGAGCTAGAGGGCCGCTCGCGCCATGGCGGTGGATCTCCCGGATCGAATGACGGCCAGCGGATCTCCACCACCACCGCCTTACATAGAGTCGGCACAAATGCCCACCTCTGAAAAGAAACTCAAAAACAAAACAAAAAAATCCTCTAGTGAGCCCATCGAACCCGCTAACGAGCCCGTTGACACCGTCCACCCGATCATCATCGTCGCCGTAGCTCGCTGGTGGTGGGGAGGCGGTGGTGGTGGAGATCCATTGGCCATCATTCGATCTGGGAGATACACCGCCATGGCGCGAGCGGCCCTCTAGCTCACCGCGAGCGGTGTGCCGCTAGGGTGCATGTGGCCGCCGCCGCCGGGGCGCTGCCTTCGCTGCTGAAGGGGAACGCCAACATTGCTCGTGAATTTCGCTTGACGCACATAGAGAGAGAAGAGACTTGGGGCTGGTTTTGATCGAGTGGAGGCTTGCTGGCGGGGGTGTGGGTGGTGAACACTATTATGTATGCTAGGGTTTGGTTGCGGGCTAAGTGGGCCGAATGGGCTTCGCTTGATTAACCGAGACGGGTCTATTAAGAGGTCCGTCTCCGAAATGGATTTTGGGAGACGGGCCTATGTTAATGGATTATGGGAGATGGACTACTTTTGATAGCCCCCGTAAATCCATTTTGTGAGATGGTCAATATGCGACGACCTCCGTAAATAAAGTGACCGCCTCTGAAAATCCTCAGGTATTTTAGGAGATAATTTGTGACCGCCTCCGTTAATGATTGTAGCACCCAGTTTTAAGAACAAAACCAGATACACACCATATGTGAGCCCAGGAAGTCAAATCTCACATATAGCTACAAATAAGGGTAATATCGAAAGAGAATGCTCAATATACTTAGTATAAAGGATATAACTTTAGACAGCAAACAACGGAAAGACAACTCCGATCTTCGGGTGAAAACTCTAATTCCACAGGGACAACTGACTGGTTGATCACAAGTCTAGCTTCTTCAAACTCTAGCAATCTGGTACCTATCTAGGATTTTTATCCAAATAAGTGAAAAATAAAGCAAGCGTAAGTACATGTCGTACTCAACAAATATAATATGGGATTCACGAGGCTCAAAAGGCTGACACTGGTTTAACTATGATTAGCTTTTAATGAGTCATGATTTTAGTAATTGAGTAGCAACAAGTTTATCACAAGCCCATAAACACATGATCATGTAAACATGAATAATGAATAGCATAAATAGTAATCATTAGTGAGCATCTTCATTATTAGTATCATCAGTGTTCATCATCTATTCCGTAAGGGTTCCAAGGCCGCTCGTGACCATGAGCACGGCTGATATACCAGTTTTACACTCTACAGAGATTATACACTTTCACTGTGAGTCATGATTTACCCTTTCGCCCGAGGTCACAAGACTCTTAACCCACTACCAAGGAAGGTCGACAGCGTTCACAATGAAGCCTTTCAAAGGTTCGTCTAACAAGTTAGGGTCATTAGATTCACTTGGCAAACAGATATAGGAACCCCCTGTCGAATGACACAATTCCATCATGGCTATACACATAAGAGTAGAGGCTGTCCTATACTCATTTTGGCAAGCCATTCTTACGCTAATAAAGGTAACCTCTAACAAGCTACAAAAGGTCCTCATACTGAGCTAAAGCTAGAGCCATGTAGCTCTCACAGTTGTACTATAAGTCTCGGATGATCACTTACAGATAAGTTCTTAGGGAGAGGAATCTAGAGCACCATAAAAATAACCCAATGCTCTAGCCCCCTTGTTCCATGTTGCTAAAAAGCATCTTTTAGTGTTTATTGCATATACTATTAGACAAGTTGCAAGATCATGGCTTTAATTGAGCACTGGCATCATACTACCCAATGCAATACCCCATAGGTATCAAGGAACAAGGTACACAGTACCAGAAAAACCTTAGTGGTAATTAAGGTAGACACATGTAGCATGAATTATATGATTAAAGATGTATAGGACAATAAGGATGATCACATGCTATTCTTGCCTTAAACTTTGATCCTTCATCTATTGACTCATAGCCTCCAAAGGACTGCTTCTTGATCACCACGTAAAACTCACCGACTGGACAAGATCATAGAACACCACACAAGCATCCATGCAATCATACACGAAGCAAACAATAGAACTAAATTAGAACAGTACACCAAACATATGAAACAATAAGTAAAAAGGTTTTAAAGATGTTCTACACATTGCTACGAACATACAGACGCGAATAGCACGCTAATCAGAACTACGGTGCGAAAGATACAACTATCGAAAGGCTTGCTTTTATAAAAGAGAACCATAGGCTTTATTAAGTTTAACTATATAAAAGGATGCATAAGATATTTCAGAGAAATACCTAAGTTGAATTAAGCCAAACTTATATTTGGTTTTGAAAACTGAAGTGGAATTTATCATATTTTATTTATAAATCCAGTTGAAAGCATCTAGGCCTCTAGTTAGGTTTCAGTGATTAATGACGACACGAGATTACTATGACTAACGTTGCAGAGGCAATTTAAAGTTAGGTCATGGTAATGGCAATTGATTAGGCAATTATGATTTTCATGCCCCCATTGATGCAATTCGTTTTGGTTTTTAAAGGATGGACGATAAGGTTAAGGACGGCTAGTTCTAAGTGTCATTTAGAGTTGAAGAGACACTTAGAGTAGTTTAGGACTTTGTTTTTCCTTTGGCCATACTATTAAGGGGGGTATGGACTAGTAGCTTGACCTAGGTGAGTCTAGTAGGTTAGGTGTGGTGCACACTTGTCAAACCTAGCACTAGGTAGCTCAGGAATAGCCCTAAGATCAATTAGAGTCAACTTTATTCACATAAGATTTTGAGTTAGAAGTGAATGGAGGGTCAAATGACTGATCGGACGCTGGTCTGGTTGTGACTAGACGCTGGAGGGTGAGTCCGGTCAGCTCATTTGATCAACTGTAGTTGTCTGGTACTGACCGGACGCTGGTCTGGTTCTGATCAGACGCTGGAGGGTGAGTCTGGCCAGTTTATTTGATCAACTATAGTTGTCTGGTACTGACCGGACGCTGAGTGGAGGAGCACCGGATGCTGGGGTGCCTGCGTCCGGTTGACTCTAAGGTTTCAGAAAGGGTTTTTCTTGACCGAACGCGTTTGGTTGGTGCTGACCGGACGCTGGTTAGAGTCCAGTCAGAGCTTAATAGCTCTCTCTAACATAGTGGCGGGTTCAACTAACCGGTGCATCTGGTCACCCTGACCGGAGCATCCGGTCAGCCCGTAGAGTGATGACTCAGCCTCTAAACGTTATATTTTGAATAAGGGGGTATAAATACTTACTCAACTCATCCATGGGAGGTCTCTTGCCCATTTGTTTAGCTGAGAAACACCTTTGGAGTGCAAGGGAGAGCAAGAGCCTAGTGAGGTGATTGAGATTTGATGATCCAAGATTAAGGACCTCATTAGTGCATAGAGAGTAGCAAGTGTGCATCCACCTTTCTCATTAGGCTTATCTTGGTCAAGTGAGAGTTTATGCTTGTTACTCTTGGTGATCGCGATCACCTAGATGGTTCGGTGGTGATTGGGAGCTTGGTGATCATCCAGCGGAGCTTGTGGATGACTCAAGTCATGTTGTGAGCGGTTGTGGACGATTCACCGCGATAAAGTGTCAAAGAATCAGCCCGTAGAGAGCACTTGATCCTTGCGCGGATCAAGGGGGAGCTACACCCTTGCACGGGTGCTCCAACGAGGACTAGTGGGGAGTGGCGACTCTCCGATATCTGGGGAAAACATCACTGTGTTCCTTTTCCTCTTTTTACTTTGAGCATTTACATTTGAGCAATTCATTTCATGTCTTTACATTCATAGAATTACCATGCTCGAGTAGGATTGGAACCTAAGGTGCAAAACTTTTGTGCAGGAAAACAATAGAAACACATTTTAGGCACAAGGGGACTTAAGTATTGCAAAAATTTAGAATTAGCGCAATTCACCCCCCTCTTTGGTATCTTAATCCTTTCAATTGGTATCAGAGCCTCGTGCTCCCTAAATTAGGTTTAACCGCCTAGAGCAAGATGTCCCATGGGGATGGACCTCCTCCTATCTTTGAGGGAGATGATTTTTCTTATTGGAAAATTTACATGGAGGCATACCTAGAGGCTTTAGATGTTGGAGTTCTTAGAGCCGCCTCACAAGGCTTCCCAAAACCTAAGGATCCCGCCAACCCTCAAGGTGATGAGGTTAACTATGAGAAGTGGAATGTAAAGGCTTAGAAACACCCTCTTTAGAGGCCTTTGCAAGGATGTTTTTAACCGTGCGCGAAACCACAAAGACGTTCATGCACTATAGTCGGACATTTGTGCACTCCATGAGAGAACCAAGAGTGAGCATGAGAAATGCTATCACCTTGTGATGAAAATGCTTAATTCATTTGAGATGCTTCCTAGAGAAAGTGCCAATGAGATGTATTCACGCTTGAATATTCTTATAGAGGAAGTCAATGTTCTTGGACTCACACAAATGCAACCCTTCGATGTTGTGAGAAAGATCTTGAGTGTCCTCCCTATTGATAAATATGGGCATATTGTGACAGTGCTTTATCAAGGTGATCCTTCCATCGCTACACCAACTCAAATATTAGGGAAGATCAATGCACATGAGATGTACATGCACATCACTCCACAAGATGGCTCTTCTTCCACCAAGAAGAAAGATTTGGCATTCAAGGCTAGTCAAGAGAAGAGGAGCAAAGCAAGAGTTGATCATGATAGTTCAAGTGATGATGAGATTGATGATGCAAGTCTTGCTCTCATGGTGAGAAGAACCACCAAGATGCTCAAGAAGCTAAACAAGAATGGTGTCAAGTTTGATGGCAAGAAGAAGAAATTCTTCACTAGTAGTAGAAGGAAGCCCATCTCCTAAATGGATTTTTATAATTGTGGAGAACTTAGTCATCTAGCTCATCAATGCCCCAAACCCAAGAAAGACAAGTACAAGAAGAAGTACAAGGGCAAGAAAGATGACTCAACTGATGAAGATGATGATGAGAAGAAGAAGAACAAGCCATACAAGAAGAAGGATAGCAAGAAGAAGGAATTTCACAAGAAGAAGAATGGCAAGGCATACATTGTTGGTGATTGGCTCACGGACATTGAATCGTCAAGTGGCTCATCCGATGATGAAAGTGAGAATGAGAAGGAGAAGGTGGCCGCTCTTGTGATTGATTCTTCACTAACTTCATCGACACCGCCGTCATCATCCTCTACACACCTATGCCTTATGGCCAAGGGTGAACGAAAGGTACAAAATGATGATGATAGTAGTGGTGATGATAATGCTAGCAATGATGAAAGTGGTAGTGATAGTGATGAAGAATTTGAATCGCCTTCGTATGATGATCTTGTCAAGTTGCTAAACCAATACACTAAAATCATTAGAAAGATAAGAGCTAAAAATGAAAAGCTAGAACTTGAGAAGGACTCACTCTTAGCAAAGTATGACATAGCCAAAAAAAAGCTAGTGTTGAGCTTAGAGAAGAAAATAAAATTGTGTCATTCAAACTCAAGGAGCTCAAATCCTCTAAAAAGGAGCTTAGAGAAAAACATGATAAACTTGAGAGGATACATAATGAGCTCACCCTACAATTTGCTAAAAGAAGAGTACACCAATCTCAAGATTAATCATGATAATCTTGTTCTTTCTCATGAGTTATTATTCAATGAGCCACATGATGCTACTAACAATGTTGTTAAGATTGATATAGCTACATCATGTGATGACTTGATTGTTGAGAGCATTGAGCAAGGTTCTAGTAGCAAAGGTAAGAAAGTGGTTGAGTCTAACAACTATGATGATTATGTCAAGCTCAAGAATGAGAATGAAAAGCTTAAGAAAGATCTTGAAAAGCTATGAACCACCAACACAATTATGATAGAGAATCTTGACAAAGATTATGATATGGCTCTTAAAAATGAGATGCTTAAAGAAGAGAACAAGAGATTCAAGATTGAAAAAGATCATGATGAACTTAGAGAAGAAAACAAGAAGCTCAAGTTGGAGAAAGAGCATCTTAAGACCAGTTTGAGCAAGTTCACAAGAGGCCAATATCTCCAAAGCGAGCTACTCGTGAACACCATGATGAAGATAGATAGAAGTGGTATTGGGTACTTGGCAAATCAAGAGAAGAAAGCTCAAGCTCAACATCAACAACAATACAAGTCAAAGCCTAAGCCAAAGAGATGTTTTGAGTGTGGACAAGAAGGTCACTTTGCTTATGAGTGTCAAACTCCACCACCACAACCCTTGCCCAAACATACTAGACCCTTTGCCTTCAATGCTCACTATATGCTTAGAAAGGATTTTAGTGGAAAAATAAAAGTCATGGTCTTAGGTCCACCCAACAAGAGTAGGCCTAAGCAAATTTGGGTTACAAAGTCACTAGTTGAGAAAGTCAAGGGCCTCCATCAAGTTTGGGTCCCTAAACAACAAGCTTGATCTCTTGTGTGTAGGTAAACTATAAGACCGGTGGAAGTCATTAGGTTATTGATAGTGGTTGCACTCAACATATGACCGGTAATCCTCGTATGTTCACCACACTAGATGAAGAAGTAGATGGTCAAGAAAGGATTACATTTGGTAATAATTCAAAAGTCAAAGTTCAAGGATTGGACAAAGTTGCAATATCTAATGATCATTCAATATCAAATGTGCTATATGTTGCTTCATTGAGTTTCAACTTGCTATCCATTGGTCAATTGTGTGATCTTGGCTTTCAATGTTTGTTTACCGAGAAGGAAGTAGTTGTGTCAAAGAGAGATGATGATCAAGTTATATTCAAGGGTTTTAGATACAACAACCTATATCTAGTGGATTTTACCTCCGAAGATGCAAACTTAAAGACATGCTTATTCACCAAAACATCACTTGGGTGGCTATGGCATAGAAGACTTGCATAAGTTGGGATGAGCTCACTCAAGAAGGTAATGAAGAATGAATTGGTAAGAGGTTTGAAGGATGTGAAATTTGAGAAGGACAAACTTTGTAGTGCATGTCAAGCCGGCAAGCAAGTTACAAACACTCATCCAACCAAAGCTTACATGTCAACAACAAGAGTACTAGAGCTTCTCCACATGGATCTAGTTGGACCTACAACTTACAAGAGTTTGGGAGGCAATCTCTATTGTCTTGTGATAGTTGATGACTACTCTAGATATACTTGGGTGTTCTTCCTTCATAACAAGACCGAAGTGGCTGCATGTTTCAAGAAGTTTGCCAAGAGAGCACAAAATGAATTTGAAGTGAAGCTCAAGAAGATAAGAAGTGACAATGGAAAAGAATTTGACAACACAAACATTGAAGCATATTTTGATGAAGTAGGGATCAAGCATGAGGTCTCTGCAACATACACTCCTCAACAAAATGGTGTAGTAGAGAGAAAGAACCGAATACTTATCACCCTTGCAAGAACAATGATTGATGAGTACAATACACCCAAAACTCTATGGGCGGAAGCTATTAACACCGCATGTTATACGTCCAATCGCCTATTTCTTCAAAAGTTTCTTGGCAAGACCTCTTATGAGTTGCTCAATGAAAAGAAGCCAGACGTATCATTCTTCCAGGTGTTTGGTTGCAAATGCTACATCTACAAGAAGTAGCAACACCTTGGGAAGTTCTAAAGATGTTGTGATATTGGTTTTCTTGTTGATTACTCATCAAAGTCTAAAGCATATCGAGTATTTAATCATGCCACCGGCTTGGTTGAAGAAACATATGATGTGGAATTTGATAAATCTAATGGCTCCCAAGGAGCACATGGGAATCTTGATGATGTAGGTGATGAACCATTGAGGGAGGCCATGAATAACATTCCGGTTGGAGACATCAAGCCCAAAGATGATGGAGATGATGTACAAGTGATTGATCCACCCTCTTCATCAAATGTGCCACAAGATAATAATAAAGATGGGAGAATAGAAAATAAAGATACTCATGTCTCCCATGATCAAATAGTGGCACAAGCTCAAGATGTTGATATTCCACAACCTCCCTCTCAAGTGGTTGATAGAAGAAATTCACCTCTACTACAAGCACATCCACAAGATCTCATCATAGGGAGTTCTTCAAAGGGTGTAATGACTCACTCTCAAAAACTTGCTTCATTTATAGAACATCACTCGTTTGTATCTTGTATTGAGCCTAAAAATGTTGAAGAAGCTCTTCAAGATCCGAATTGGATAAATGCCATGCATGAAGAGTTGAACAACTTCACCCGAAATGAAGTTTGGACACTTGATGAGCGACCACAAGATGCAAGAGTCATTGGAACAAAGTGGGTGTTCCACAACAAACAAGATGATCAAGGCATCGTTGTAAGTAACAAGGCAAGTCTAGTTGCAAAGGGGTTCTCCCAAGTTGAAGGGTTGGATTTTAAAGAGACCTTTGCATCGGTTGCAAGACTTGAAGCCATTCGTATCCTTCTTGCATATGCATCCCATCATGAAATGAAATTATATCAAATGGATGTTAAAAGTGCATTTTTAAATGGTTTCATAAATGAACTAGTCTATGTTGATCAACCTCCTAGGTTTGAAGCCCCTCGATATCATAATCATGTCTATAGGTTGTCCAAGGTGCTATATGGGCTTAAGCAAGCCCCAAGAGCGTGGTATGAGTGCCTTCGGGATTTCCTCATTAAGAAGGACTTCACCATTGGGAAGGTCGATACCATACTATTCATCAAGAAGCTTGATGGAGAGATCTTCATTTGTCAAGTATATGTTGATGATATCATATTTGGCTCATCAAATAAAGACTGTTGCAAAGAGTTTAGTGAATTGATGTCAAAGGAATTCGAGATGTCTATGATTGGAGAGCTTACATTCTTTCTTGATTTTCAAGTCAAGCAAATGAGAGGGGATTTTTATCTCTCAAGAAAAATATATCATGGACCTTCTCAAGAGGTTCAAAATGGATGAATGTAAGCCAATCAAGACACCAGTGTCATCTAATAAACATCTTGACCTAGATGATGGAGGTAAATCGGTTGATCAAATTCTCTACTGTTCTATGATTGGTAGTTTATTATATTTGACCGCATCTAGGC
The DNA here is from genome assembly GCF_019320115.1 of Miscanthus floridulus. NCBI lineage: Eukaryota > Viridiplantae > Streptophyta > Magnoliopsida > Poales > Poaceae > Miscanthus > Miscanthus floridulus. Next base: position 67,651,937 of record NC_089582.1, on the reverse strand, counting down.
CTGACATCATGTTTAGTGTGTGTATGTGTGCTAGATTTCAAGCTAATCCTATGGAGTCTCATATGATTGCCATTAAAAGAATCCTTAGGTACCTTAAGCACACATCAAGCATTGGTCTTTGGTATCCCAATGGAGCTAAATTCCAACTAGTTGGCTATTATAATTCAGATTATGCCGGTTGCAAAATTGATAGAAAAAGTACATCCGGAGGGTGCCATTTGCTTAGTAGATCACTAGTGTCTTGGACCTCCAAGAAGCAAAATAGTGTGGCAATATCCACCACTGAGGTGGAGTACATTACCACAGGTGCTTATTATGTACAAATTCTTTACACGAAGCAAACTCTTCTAGACTATGGTGTAGTTCTAGAAAAGTTACCTCTCTTGTGTGACAATGAGAGCGCGGTAAAGCTTGCTAATAACCCGGTTCAATACTCTCGCACCAAGCACATAGATATCTGCCATCATTTTCTTAGAGATCATGTTGCTAAAAATGATATATCACTAGAAGGTGTAAGGACTGAGGATCAATTGGTGGATATCTTCACTAAACCGCTAGATGAGGCTATATTTTGTCGGTTGAGAAATGAGCTCAATGTGCTTGACTTTAGTAACTTCACTAAAAAATAAGCTTGTGTTGTCCCTTGTATTGCATTGTAATATAAAACATGTTTAATTTTTAGTAATACATTTAGGGCTTGTCTAACATGGTTAAGATAACCGTCGAAAAGCGTGTGAAGAAGCTTAACCTTGGATCAAACTTGACAAGCAACTAGACTTACTTTCAAGTATTGCATTGCATATGCATGTGTGTTGCTTTGTTGTTTCTTTTCGGTTATCTTTTGAGCACCCGCTGTGTTTATCCATAAATAGGGAGAGCATTTGAAGCTTCTATTGATTCTAAACCCTATTGTGTGGCCACATGTTGCTCCTCGCCCCTTTTTATTGCATATTTTCTTAAAAAGAATTATAGCCTAATGCAAAATACTTTGAAAATTTTGAGGGCTTGAGAGAGGTCTCTCACATCAGTCTCAATTGGTGTTTATTTGTGTCTTATTGAAGTTGGGACTTGATTGGAAAAATGCAGCGCGAAGGAACTTTGAAGATTTGCTGAAAAATGGTGACCGAACGCTGAACAGTGTTCCTTCAGCTTCTGGTGTGAAGATGGCCCTGCGTCTGGTCAAACCAAGAAGATGTCAGGATCGATCGGACTCTGTTGTGCGTCCGATCATGTGGCACCAGACGCGTCCGATCATGAATTGAGGGGTTTTGGACCTCTCTGTTGTCAACCGGACTCTGGGTGGCAGCGTCCGGTCGGTGCCACCGATGCGTCCGGTTAGTTGAATTTGAGTGGATCTAAAATTCCTTTTCTTTCCTTGTCTGTCATGGGGGCCACCATATATACTATTCATCCTCCGTACGCCACGCCGCTGCCCTAACCATCGTCTGCATCACGCCGCCACGGTCTCGCCATCGCGCAGCCCGCGCACCTATGCCGCTCGCATCTCCGCCGCCACACCCACGCCTACGCCTCCACCACCGTGACTGTGCCGCCCTCGTATCTCTGGCTGCCACGCCCACGTGTCCACCACCGCATTTGCGCCGCCCTCGTATCTCCGGCTGCCACACCTGCACATCCATCGCCGCATCCACGCTGCCCTCGCATCTTCGGCCACCACACCCGCGCCCACGCCTCCACCACTGTGCCTACGCCACTGCTGCTCCAGCCCTAACTACGCTGCTGTGTCTCCTCGGCTGCCCAGTGCCGATGGTTTCCAGCGCCGTGTCTCCTTGACTGTTGCACTGCTTCGTGATGCCCAACCCTAGCCCTAGGCGTAACCTTGCCGATCCCGAGTGGTGCCCCGTGATCCTCTTCTTTGCTTGTCGGTCGCTAGATCATCGAATTTTATCAGGTAGCAAGCTATCGATTTCAATTTCTCATCTACTACTTGCTTCTTAGGGTTCCTCACCCCTAGATTAATATAGTGATTATTTATATTTCCTATCTATTCCATCGTGCAGTGAGTCGGTGCTCCTTTGTTGATTTGACAGTGGTAGTTTTACTCGAGGCCAAGCCCACGAGTACGGATTGAGGCCAAGCCTCTTGAGTGTCAGTGGTTCTTGTTAGCTTCAGAGATGACATGTTGCAAGAATGCCGGGGGTGGTCCCAGTGATGAGGATCCAAGGCCCCCGCCTCACCTATCTGCTCAGCAAAAAGGAAAGGCGAAAAAGACTACAAAAAAGAAGCGCAAGTTAGATGATGTTGAGGCAAAGAGAGCAGCAGCAGTGCAGCCGCCATAGAGCGAGCCGAAAGAGGTGGATCTGGGAGTGGCATTCGCATAGGCGATCAGTTGTCACTAGCTTAGAGGGCCGTCATCGAGAGGATTGAGACTAGTCTTGGTAGTCCACCCGGGACCATCATGCTTGGAGGACGGCGTGTTTCTTTAGACGAGAGTCAGACTCAGGGGGTGACTGAGCAACAGACACAGTCGGTAGAGTAGGTTGAGGAGGTAGAGTAGGCAGCACAGCCATAGTGAAGGGTCGAGATGGCGACTAGAGGGGGGTGAATAGTCTTTTCTAAAACTTAATCACGTCGGCTAACCGATACAAATGCGGAATTAAAACTATCGGTCTAGCCAAGACTATACCCCACTATATAAGTTCACTAGCACCTTGCAAAGATAACAATTATGCAACAAAGGTGCCGGGCTAGCTAGAGCTCTCCTAAACAATTCTAGGAGCAAGGTTACACAAACCTATGCCACTAGTACTTTAAGCGACAAGGGAGCTCCTACACATGCTAGTAAGCAAAAGCACAAAGTTAACGATGCTCACTAGCAATGCTCAATAACAAGGCAACCAATGCCTAATTAGAGAGCGCAAATACTTAGCTACACAAACTAAGCAATGTGACTAATAAGGTTACTAAAACCAAATTAGCCACGCAAGGGAGCTACTTCTATGCTACACAAGCAAGAAGGTAATTAGCAAGCTACACAAGCTATCTAATTACAAGAGCAACTACACAAGCTTAATATGTATAAAAGTAATTGCAAGCTTGTGTAATGGGGATGCAAACCAACGGGAAGAACAAAGTTGACACGATGATTTTTCTCCCGAGGTTCACGTGTCTGCCAACACGCTAGTCCCCGTTGTGTCGACCGCTCACTTGGTGGTTCGGTGGCTAATTAGCATCACCCGCTAAGCCCGCACGTCGGGCGCCGCAAGAACCTACCCCTTGAGTGAGGGTAGCTCAATGACACGCTTTACTAAAGTTGCTCTTCGTGACTCCCGTGGGGCGAGCACAAGTACCCCTCACAAGCACTTCTCCGGAGCGCCACACAAGCTTCTTGCGGGCTTCGACGGAGACCACCACCAAGCCATCTAGGAGGTGGCAACCTCCAAGAGTAACAAGCACCACCGGCTTGCAACTCGATCACCTAGTGCCACTCGATGCAACCTCACAATGCAATCGCACTAAAATCGCTCACTCACACAATCGAATGATCACTATCAAGTATATGTGTGATGGAGGGCTCCCAAGCACTCACAAGCATGGACACTAAGTCCCTTGAGGTGCTCAGCACCAGCCATGGCCGAAGGCCACTTCTATTTATAGCCCCAAGGGCTAAACTAGCCGTTACCCCTTCACTGGGCAACGGTCGGGCCGACCGGACGCTCCGGTCGTGTTGACCGGACGCTGGACCTCAGCGTTCGGTCGCTCACAGATGACCACGTGTCCTGGTTCCAACGGTCACTTGACCTGACCAGACGCAGCAGCTTCAACTGACTGGATGCTGGACCCTCAGCGTTCGGTCATTTCCAGTAAGCTTCCGAGCATGACCGGACGCGTCCGGTCGAACGTGATCGGACACAGCCAGCGTCCGGTCACACTCCAGCTTCTGCGTCACCATACATCAGCTTGACCGAACGCAGCCTGCCAGCGTTCGGTGCATGCAGATCCAGCGTCCGGTCAGTTGACCGACGCCAGCATCTTCACGACCAACTCGTTTTCACTTCTAACTTCTTCACCCATCTCAACCCTGCAAACACCACCGCCTTTGTAAATGTGCCAACACCACCAAGTGTACACCACCATGTGTAAGTGTGTTAGCATTTTCACAATCATTTCCCAAAGGATGTTAGCCACTCAACTTGCCACGCCACTCGATCCTAGCGACAATGCAAAGTTAGATCACTCGAGTGGCACTAGATGACCGATATGCAAACAAGTTTGCCCCTTTTGATAGTACGGCCATCTATCCTAAACCCGGTCATAAACTTCTCTACACACCTATGACCGGTGAAATGAAATGCCCTAGGTTATACCTTTGCCTTGCGCATTCTATTCCATCTCCTCCAATGTCGATGCAACACATGCACCAACACGATCAACAATGATATGATCCACTTCATATCATCACATGATCATATTGGTTCATCGATCTTGACTCTACTTGCTCTTCACCATTGCCATCATCCATCGGCGCCAAGTCTTGCTCAAGCTTCACCGCCACACGGTCCATCACTCCAAAGCCTTCGACTTGCCCTTCACGCTTGCAACTGGTCCATCAAGCCAAGTCTTGTCTTGATCTTCTCCACCTTGATCACATGACTCAATGTCATGTCTCATGTGCATTTAAGCCCCTTCATCATCACATGTGTGAGCTTTGCAACATCTCCAAGCCATTTTTACCTTCATGGTATATGTTGCTCATACACATGTACCTGTGGACTAATCACCTGTGTATCTCACATAAACACAATTAGTCCACCTAAGTTGTCACTCAATTACCAAAACCAAACAAGGACCTTTCACATAGCTTCGATGCTCTAGTCGCACACGCACTCAGGTATCACTAAGGTCTCAGACATAGAGGCGGGGCTCTCGTCCACCTCCCAGACCACAGGGTCCACCTCCTGTGGTTCACCTTGACCTGATGATAGCCACAGCCAGACAGGTGCAGCAGCTACGGTTCATACAGTTTGAGGATTGGTTTCCGCCGAATCGGGATGAGCGTGCCTTAGAGCACTTCTACACTGTGTTGTAGGACTTCTATAGTGCATATCTCAATAGCGGTGTTACCTTTAGATCTCAGCGGGCCTGCTCCATAGAGTCTCTAGTTGCAGCTACAGGCGAGCAGATTCGTCCTCACCTTTCTTATATGCCAAGCTTGACAGATCTTCTTAGATGGACTGGTCGCTATGTTCCGTCATAGGTTCGTGAGTTCTATTCCTCTCTATGGATTGACCCAAGGCACAGGTTTATTCACTTTGCTTTTGGAGGCCATGACTACAAGCTCTAGAGCTTGAGGGTTAGAGAGATACTAAGGATTCTAGAGTCACCTATTCGCCTTCACAAGGTATGCTATGGACAGACAGAGCCCTCGAGATGCCCTTACGGTGGACTTGTGCCACCTATAGATCTTATTAGACCATGCTTCATAGAGCCATTTGGCGAGGGGTTGAGCAGGACACCACGTGACCTTACACCTATAGCTCAGCTCCTTGATGCTATTATGAGGAGGACTCTACTTTTGAGGATGGGCTACCATGAGGGCCTAACTCATATTCAGCTATGGCTAGTGTATTACCTGGTGTCTCAGACTGTCTTTGATATTTGGGATGTGATGCTTTCAGAGATGGAGGACACACTAGCAGAGGGCTTCAACGGTCATCGTCAGCTACCTTATGCTCATTGGATCACTTTCCTACTCCAAAAGGTAGTTACACACAAGTCCCCAGAGACTATGGTAGAGTGGACAGGTGCTACTACTGAGTTTCCATCGTATGACATGAGCCAGATGCTATGTCATAGTCATGTGAGGACACCTCATCAGCCAAGCCATCACCCAGAGGTACCAGAGACAGCAACTTAGTAGGATGAGATCATTAGGGGCATTGCAGCGATAGAGGAGGAGCAGCTTGATGCACAGCAGGAGGATGAGGTCGAGAGCGACCCGAGTGATAGCTCAGATGATGACTATTAGCCAATTCTACAGATGGCTCCTTGACCACATGATAGAGAGGCTAGTAGCTCTAGCTCAGCTCCACCACAGCTACCGTAGACTGACCCAACACTTCTAACTATACTTGAGCGGATAAGATAGGACTAGGCACGCCAGGCATAGGAGACCGCAACTACACTTGCTCAGGTTCAGGCTCGACAGGATGAGTTTCAGCGGTAGCAACAACAACTTATGATTCAGCAGTAGTTACTCGGTTTCATGCAACATGTATTCACTACTATTGGGGTTGCTCCTCAGCAGTCTACACCTTAGATAGGCTAGCCTGCCACCACCACTCTAGTGACTCCAGCTGTATAGCCTAGTGGGCTTCAGAGTCAAGGACAACCAGCTACTTAGTTTGCTTCACCTATAGAGCAGGTGTCCCAATGGTTTGCGTCACCAGTGATAGCTCAGGGGGCCTCGCTTTACTCTTATTGTTATGGGCTTCACTCCATCTTAGAGTTCTTTAGTGTAAATGACGGACACCCTAGTCTCTAGGAGTCTCGGTGCTACCTTTAGTGAGCTTATAGGGTAGCCTACACCTCTAGAGTTACAAGTCCTTGTCCCTACCATAGTTGCTCTAGTTATCGGGACTACTGAGATGAATTCATCGTCTATTGCATCGTTTGAGCCACCTCAGACAGTCACTCCTACACTTGAGGCTTCAGCGACAGTGACAGCGGCAGATGTGGCTCCACTTCCTACAGTGCCACCTCGAGAGTCACAGGCCATGCCAGTTACTGAGCAGACCCAGACCGCTTCACCTTCACTTCTAGCTACAGAGGGTTAGACCGTTTAGAGTTTAGGGTTAGAGGATGATGCAGCTCAGTTCTAGATCTCTCACCGCACCTCAGCGCCCGACTCAACTGCTCTTGTCCCACCGTTCGACCCTTAGGTTTTGGTGCTTGATGCCAAAGAGAGAGAGGGAGCGAGTATGTTAGATCTAGGGGGAGCGTGTGAGATGGTCTCGATTTGATTCTTTTGGCCTCTCGATTTGATTCTTTTGGTCTTTTATGTGTGATACTTCGTGCATATTCACATTTACCTTCATGCATTGTATTATATCATGTGATAGTGAGACTTATGTGACATGTGTGCTCTCTCCACACACACACACTATATATATATATGTCATGTCACTTGGTTATGCTCATTTGCTTTGCTTCCGTGCTTTACTTCGATTCAAATGAGCTTTACTTCATGTACTCATGCTTAATTCATATCTTTTGAGTACACCATGTTGGCTTGGGTCATATAAGCATGTCTAACCCCTTTGTTTTATTGTCAAAAGCTTATGTGAACCAAACATGTTAAAAACCTCACTCATCTCCTTTACATACTCATGGTTGTGTTGTCATCAATCACCAAAAAGGGGGAGATTGAAAGCATCTAGGCCTCTAGTTGGGTTTTGGTGATTAATGACGATACGAGATTACTATGACTAACGTGTATTTTGTAGAGGCAATTTAAAGTTAGGTCATGGTAATGGCAATTGATTGGGCAATTATGGTTTTCATGCCCCCCGTCGATGCAATTCATTTCAGTTTTTAAAGGATGGACGACAAGGTTAAGGACAGCTAGTTCTAAGTGTCATTTAGAGTTGAAGAGACACTTAGAGTAGTTTAGGACTTTATTTTTCCTTTGGTCGTACTATTAAGGGGGGTATGGACTAGTAGCTTGACCTAGGTGAGTTTAGTGGGTTAGGTGTCGTGCACACTTGTCAAACATAGCACTAGATAGCTAAGGAATAGCCCTAAGATCAATTGGAGCCAACTTCATTCACATAGGATTTTGAGTTAGAAGTGAATGGAGGGTCAAATGACTGACCGGACATTGGTCTGGTTGTGACCGAACGCTGGACGGTGAGTCCGGTCAGCTCATTTGATCAACTACAGTCATCTGGTATTGACCAGATGCTGGTCTGGTTGTGACCGCATGCTGTAGGGTGAGTCCGGTTAGTTTATTTGATCAATTATAGTCGTCTGGTACTGACCGGACGCTGAGTGGAGGAGCACCGAACGCTGGAGTGCCTATGTTCGGTCAACTCCAGTAAGGTTCTAGAAAGGGTTTTTCTTGACCGGACGCTGGTTAGAGTTTGGTTAGAGCTTAACGGCTCTCTCTGACACTATGGCGGGTTCAACTGACCGGTGCGTCCGGTCAGCCCACAGAGTGATGACTCAGCTTCCAAACATTATGTTTTGAATGAGGGGGTGTAAATACTTACTCCACTCATCCATGTGAGGTCTCTTGCCCATTTCTTCAGCTGAGAAACACCTTTGGAGTGCAAGGGAGAGCAAGAGCCTAGTGAGGTGATTGAGATTTGATAATCCAAGATTAAGGACCTCATTAGTGCATAGGGAGTAGCAAGTGTGCATCCACCTTTCTCATTAGGCTGGACTTGGTCAAGTGAGAGTTTGTGCTTGTTACTCTTGGTGTCGCAATCACCTAGATGGCTCGGTGGTGATTGGGAGCTTGGTGATCATCCCACGGAGCTTGTGGATGACTCAAGTCATGTTATGAGCGGTTGTGGGTGATTCACCGTGATGGAGTGTTAAAGAATCAGCTCGTAAAGAGCACTTGATCCTTACGCGGATCATGGGGGAGCTACACCCTTGCACAGGTGCTCCAACGAGGACTAGTGGGGAGTGGTGACTCTCTGATACCTCGGAAAAACATCGTCGTGTTCCTTTTCCTCTCTTTACTTTGAGCATTTATATTTGAGCAGTTCATTTCATGTCTTTACATTCCTAGAATTGCCATGCTAGAGTAGGATTGGAACCTAGGTTACAAAACTTTTGTACGGGAAAACAATAGAAACATATTTTAGGCATAAGGGATGAAATAGGCTAAGTGTAGGACTTAAGTATTGCAAAAATTTAGAATTAGCCCAATTCACCCCCTCTTGGACATCTTGATCCTTTCACTAGTGACATAATTATTAATTAAGTTAGGATTTAAACCATGAAAATTCTAGAGCTGGTAACATGATTAACATTGTTACTAATGTGTAGTTTATGTCGTTACGAATCCAACACAACTTGAACGGTTCAAATCGGAGTTAAAACGAAAAAACTACGCATAAAATAAGATCAATGGCAATTCTGTAAATAATTTGAAATCAATTTCGTATTAAAAATAATTAAAAACCGAATTAAAACAGTCATGTGGATCGGGGCTCATTTTTAGAAAACTGTAGGGGTCAGAACATAAGATCCAGGGGCTTGGATTGAATTATTTTTGAAAGGCAGTGGACGGCGGGTTGATTTTGAAGAAACTGGGGGTCTCTTTTGTAAAATGGCCAGCAAAAGGGTACGTTCTAATCTGGATCATTGATCTTCGAACAGACGGCTATGGGGTTTGGAGCGGTGGTTGCTGGCCGAAATAGAAGGGCGAGTGTGAAGGACTCCATTGTCGGCAGTGAGATGCTCGTCAGAGAGCATAGAAAACAGCCTACGAGCCACGGTTCGACTTGAGAAAGAAACGGAGAGCAAGAGGAGTCCAAGGTGAACTTACCACGGCGAAAAACGGTGGCGTAGAGCAGATGGAGGCGGCGCGTGGCTCAGGATGGTGGACGGCGTCGATGAAGGCGCCTAGGGCTACGGCGGCTGGAGCAATGCGAGGGCGGCGGCTGGCGCTTTGGGGTTAGGTGAGGATGGCACAACGCAGGACGCTATTTATGAGCGGGGCTGGCTTGCGGGTCACGACAGGCGCGGTGTAGCGGAGGCGGAGATGAATTCCACGGCATCGTTGGAGTCCGATGCGACGACGACTCGAGGTTGGGGACGACACCGACAGGTGGGCCCGGCTTGTCAGTGGTTGGATAACGGCGGGGGTCGGTGCAGCAGAGAGACGAAGCAAGGAGGCGCGCTGCCGTTGAATCGGGCCAGAAGCACCAACTGGGCCCGCGGGTGAAGTGGGCCGGAGCCTCAGCGGAGAGAAGGGAAGGGAGTGGGCCTGCGCGGGAAGGGGGAAAAAGCAGGCCGAGAGTGAGGGAGCAGGCTTGGGCCTTCGGGCCAAAAGAGAGAGAGGGAGTGTTTTCCATTTTTCTATTTCAAAACCAATTTCAAATATAAACCAAATCGAATTTGAATATGGTTTAAAATACATTTTTCAATTCAAATAAAAATGAGCAATTTTGGTAAGTTTTCCAAAGATAAATTTTACAACTTTTTAAATTCTTTTATTTTCTAATTTTTTTTCTTTTATTTCAAAGCCATTTTCAAAAGCATTTTGAATTCATTTTGAGTTTTAGATTCAACCACTCATTGCAATAAATCAAATGCACTGGCATGTATGCACATCCATGTTGCTACTCCTTACGATGAATTTTAATATAATGAAAAATATTCTTTTTCCTATATTTTATGTGCACAAAAAATCATAAATAAAGCAGTTTAATCATATTTTCAAAAATACAAATTTTAGGGTGTTACAATGATTGGGTGGTGTCTCGCAAAAATCATTTATGTAGTGGTGAACACCGACATATTACGACCCAAAATATTCCTTGTGGACATCACTATTTTCAATAAGGGGATATTTTATTAAATTTCAAAGCAGTTACATCAAGTTTGATATAACCCTCTTGAAAGCACTATCGATCTGAAATCGCATGCACTCTAAGAGTAATCAATCCAAAAACTACCCATGTGCTTAATTTGCCGGTGCGCCAATTGCTAACATGCCATTGCAACCATATCATTGGAAACTGACTTTTATAGTATAGCCTAGGTACAGAGCCATATCTTGATTTGCCATAATGGCCAACAAGTTGCAGGTGCCCGGCAAGATGTGTTTCGCTACAACCTTCTTCCAAATGGACAGTTCTTGGTGGAATCATTGCACTTGCATCAAAACAACATTAGCCATGCAAACAGGTCATAGATCGGTTGGTTGAGTTTTTTTTATGGTGGAACCTGTCCACTTGGATTTAAGTTCTCGACTTAGCATAGGTGCTCGTATTTTCCTAGATTTATTACAGAATTTAACGATGCTATGCTTTCAGTGGTAACTTCAGGAGTGAGTGTGCGTGCGTGTTATAGACATCTACAGTGTACCATGCCGTGTAAGTCTAAAAAACAACATTAGCAATGCGAGGATGGAAGTGATTCCATCATGCTAGCTTAAGTTCTATCAAATCTCATCACAATGAAAAAAATTTAAGGTGAGGTACTGGAGAAATATTTTTTTATTGTTTCAGATGCGTTTTAGACTGGTTTCGAAACATTGGATCTTAGATATATGTTCAATGTTTTAAAATTTAATAATATTATTTGACATATGGGCTACACTCTAGCTTCAGTGTTTAAAAAGTTTTTGTTGATCTAGAACAATGACTGCATCGAGAAAAAAACATTATATCTTATTGATTTTGTAAATTTTAATATTAATTTAGGGATATTCGAGTTTTAATATAATTTTTCCTCCCCTATTAAAGAAAGTTAAGTAAGTTTGATGGACATACTGAAATCCTTGGTGACTTAGGGCAACCACAATGTACAGTAAGTATCCATGTATATAGGACCTATGTGACCTGTTCATAGCACTATTTTCTTACAATGTTGAGTCAACATGTAGTTATAAGAAGAATCCCACTATAGAGATAAAAAAAACTTCCTCTTCCACCCTTTTAGCCAACAAAAGACAGAGAAGTAAGAAATGGTAATATTTTTTATTGTTTATACGTAGTTCATAATCTTATGAGTAGCTTTTGCTACACTTTAGAGCCTATTTTGGTTCCTTACTCTAAACTTTAGAGCTCTAAAAATTTTATAGCACTTTAGATCACTTTTGAGCTCTGAAGCTCTAATGTGAGGTGGGTTAAAGTTTAGAGCTAACTTTAAACCGTTTGTTTGGAGCTTTAGCTCTAAAATTTAGAGAAGAAAATCTAAACATGACACGTAAATCAAACAATAGCCCGGTTTGTTTTTCCCACTGCTTTCAGTGATATGTAAATTGAACAATTAGCAAAGTTTTAAATCTCCGGCTATAGCTGCCGCTATAGCCGGAGATCGCCGCTGTACAAGGTTGCCGCTAGGATAGTTGACTTTTAGCGCTAAAGAATGAGTGGCGCTAATAGCCAGATATAGCCCGCGAAATCCGCTAAATAAGGTATGATTTAGCGCCGCTAACGTCATCGCACCTCACTGTTCTCTGCCTATCATCTGTCGAAGCAAAACCAGGAGCTAGCGGGGACCTTCCCGCTGTTCGCCGTGGCTGCCGGAACTCCATCCCCAGGGTGGCAGGGCCGCACCAGGTCCAGAGCTGCAGCAACAACCACTCTGCTTGATGTCGGCTTCGAGGCACGCTGAAAAGCACCAGCAAAGCGGCCTGATACTAGCAGTCTAGCACCTTGCCTCTAAGCCGAGGCCACGCATCCGCCGGCCGCCGCCCTGCCTCCGCTCGTATGGACTCCGTCCTGGCAAGAAATTGGTCACCAAGATGCACTGCTATGGGACGGGACCAAGGAATGGCATCCAACGGTGCGTTTAATTTGGAGAAGTTGGGGGAGGGCAGAGGTCTCCGGAAGCTGGGTAATGGTGGCCTGGTGCGTGAGATGGGAATGAGCGGCTATGGGTTGCGAGCCGCTGACCGGATAAAGATTGACTTTTTTCACAGGAGGGGATAAGGTAGCATTTTTTATATGAAATACAATTGCGAAAATAAAAAACAAGGAAAGCAGGGCACCGCTGTAGCGGCGATATAGCCGGCGATTAGCGGCTATAGCTGTTTGGTAACGGTACCGCTAAACTGTTTAGCCGGCGATTTAAATCCCCGGTTTGTTTTTCCCACTCCTTTCAATCTCCTGGAAAGGTAGTAAAGGCACATAGGAGAATGCGGGAGGAGCAAAGCTGGAGCAGGAGTCACCTTTCTACCAATGCGTCCAAATCATGAAAGAGGGGTCGAAAAAGCTGACAAACAAAACAAAAGTACTCAAGCGTGATGCATCAACATTTTCTCTTCTTCTTGGCCATTGCACACGCACCATGGGGAGTAGGGTACCGTATCCATGTAAGATCCCTCTCTACTCCGTCTCCGCCCCTTTTTGATACTACGATACCTCAAAGACGGAGACAGGGAGGGAGAGGTCTCCGGTGATCCAGTATCGTATTTTCCTCACTCTCCATTGTTAATTTGCTAGTCTCCACTCCACTCGTTCTCATCCCCCTCCAAAGTCTTCTCCTTCCTTCCTTCCTTTGCCATTGTTTTGGTGAACCACCTTCTCAACAAATCCAAGCGAGCCAAAGCAATACCCGCACCACCATTGCCATTGCTGACCACTCCTCTTCTTAACCTCCCTCCATGCATGCTGCATGCCACGGCATCACCACTTCACCTCACCTCCACCGCCATGGCCGGCACCAATGGCGCCTCTCGCCTTCTCCGGCTCCCTACTACTGCTACCACCTCGTTGCCACTACTGCAACTGCTAGTGCTACTACAGCTACTATGCCTCGCCTCGGCGCTTAACCAAGACGGCATACTGCTGCTCTCCTTCAAGCAATCGCTCGCCTCCGACCCCCTCGGCTCCCTCTCCGGCTGGGGGTACGCCGACGCCACGCCCTGCGCATGGAACGGCGTCGTCTGCTCGCCGGACTCGCGAGTCGTCAGCGTCGTCCTGCCCAACGCGCAGATCGTCGGCCCCGTCGCCAGGGAGCTCGGCCTCATCGAGCACCTCCGCCACCTTGACCTCTCCGGCAACGCGCTCAACGCAACCATCCCGCACGACCTGCTCCGCGCGCCGGAGCTACGCGTGCTCTCGCTCGCTGGCAATGGCATTACCGGCGACCTGCCGGAGCAGGTCGGCCAGCTGCGCAGCCTCCGCGCGCTCAACCTAGCTGGCAACGCGCTCTCCGGCACCGTTCCGCAGAACCTTACCCTGCTCCCAAACCTTACCGCCGTCTCGCTCGCCAACAACTTCTTCTCCGGCGCGCTCCCCGGTGGGGGTTTCCCGGCGCTGCAGGTGCTCGACGTTAGCGCCAACCTGCTGAACGGCACTCTGCCGTCGGACTTTGGCGGGGCCGCGCTCCGGTACGTCAACCTCTCGTCCAACCGCATCGCCGGCGCCATACCGCCGGAGATGGCGTCGCATCTGCCTGCCAATGTCACCATCGATCTGTCCTACAACAACCTCACCGGCGCCATCCCGGCGGCGCCGCCGTTCTCGGCGCAGAGGCCCACGGCGTTCGAGGGCAACGCCGAGCTCTGCGGAAGGCCGCTGGACAACCTCTGCGGCTTCACGTCCTCCTCTGCCGTGGAACCCCCGAACAGTACCGCGAAGTCGCCGCCGGCCATCGCGGCAATCCCCAGGGACCCGACGGAGGCGCTTCCTGGCGATGCTGCCAGCAGTGCCGCTGGAGCGTCGGGGTCCGGAGAGCAGCGCGGCAGGATGCGTCTTGCTACCATCGTCGCCATCGCCGCCGGTGACGTGGCTGGCATCGCCGTTCTATTCGTGGTGGTCCTGTACGTGTACCAGGTGAGGAAGAGGAGGCAGCGTCAGGAGGTGGCGAAGCAGAGGATGGGCCGCGTCGTGTTCAAGAAGCCGGAGCCGGACGAGTCTCCGGACGCCGTCGGCCGGAGCCTTTCCTGCTGCCTGCGCAAGAAGGCTGGCGACGAGAGCGACGACACGGAGGAACTCACGGACACGTCGGCCTCCTTCGCCGCCAAGGAGGGCATCACAGACGAGAAGAGAAAGGCGGGAGTTGACGCGGCGAGCAATAAGAAGAAGGGCGGCGACGGCGCGGTGCTGGTGACGGTGGACGGCGGCGCGGAGCTGGAGCTGGAGACGCTGCTGAAGGCGTCGGCGTACATCCTCGGCGCGGCCGGCAGCAGCATCGTGTACAAGGCCGTTCTGGCCGACGGCGCGGCGCTGGCGGTGCGCCGGATCGGCAGCGACTGCGCGGGCGTTCGGCGGTTCAGCGAGCTGGACGCGCAGATGCGCGCCGTGGCGAAGCTGCGGCACGACAACATCCTCCGGCTGCGCGGCTTCTACTGGGGCCCTGACGAGATGCTCATCATCCACGACTTCGCCGTCAACGGCAATCTCGCTAACCTCTCCGTGAAAAGTACGTTATCTACTAATCAGTCCATCATCAACGCATTTGTTTCTTGTGACCAAATGGGTATTTTCGTCGCTATACATAATTAATGTTGCTAATTAATAACGCACATTGTTATCGTCCGCAGGGAAGCCGGGGTCGTCGCCGATCAACCTCGGGTGGAGCGCGCGTCTCCGCATCGCGCGCGGCGTGGCGAGAGGCCTCGCGTACCTCCACGACAAGAAGTGGGTGTACGGCAACGTGAAGCCAAGCAACATCCTGCTGAACGCGGACATGGAGCCGCTGCTGGCCGACCTCGGCGTGGACCGGCTGGTGCGCGGCGCGGACGGCGGCAGGCTCATGAAGCCATCGGGGGCGACGTTGGCGGGGCGGTTCGGGAGCAAGCGTTCGGCCAAGAGCCTCCCGGACCTGTCGCCACCGCCCAGCCACGTAGGCACGACCGCGCCGTCAGCGAGCCCGGTCACCGCGGGCGCTCCGGCCGACACGACGGCGGCGCACTACCGGGCGCCGGAGGCCGTGAGAAGCCCCACCAGGCCGAGCGGCAAGTGGGACGTGTACTCGTTCGGCGTGCTGCTGCTGGAGCTGGTGGCCGGGCGCGCGCTGACGAGCCTGGAGCTGTGCCAGTGCGCGGCGGAGGAGCAGGCGCTCCGGGTGGTGGATCCCGCGCTGCGCGGCGAGATGGAAGGGCGGGAGGAGGCGGTGGCGAGCTGCCTCCGGCTGGGCGCCGCGTGCTGCGCCATGGCACCCAGCAAGAGGCCGTCCATCAGGGACGCGCTGCAGGCCATGGAGAGGATACCTGCTGCCGCTGCGGCTTCCTCCTCTTCGTCGTCAACATCCACGGCAACACACCATCATCAGTGAAAAAAAAAACATGTCTTGCGTTGGTTGCGATTGTTGATTCGTGCAGTCAAAATTTTATTTTTCATGGATGCGTGCTTGTAGCTTCTCTTATCTTCTCTGTACCATACCTTCATTCACGGTTTTGTAAGTCCCAGCTCCTGAAAGGAATTGGTTTGCATGGTTGCATCTCACTCGGATTTTGATGGCAAATCCAACTCATACAGCAATCGCTTCTTCATCGATCAATCGTGCACTATAATAATGTACTAGTACTACAAATAAATACGGCTCCCTGCGACAAATGTTTGTCATCAGTCTTGCTCTAAACAAGGTTAGAGCGCCCGTGATGGATTCCTCTTCGAGCGCGGGAACGGGGAAGAGTCCAAAAAGGTGCCTGCGCCTCACATGGCATGGATGGGTTTTGGCGCTAAGCCCACCCGCAAGGCAACAAAACATACATCTGCTGGCTGCTGCCCACCACACCACCACTCCTCGCCTAGGACTTGCGCTTGGGCGGTGCCACATGGCTGATGATGAGGTTGATTCCGAGATTATTTTTGCACGATTACCCAGTTACCCTCGATCAGAGGGAGTTCCACGCATATAGGACCTGTTTGGATCGCGCCCTAGCAGACATCTGCCTCGGCCTGCCAGGCAACTGATCCTACCCCAGGCATCCAAAATCGAACGCTTAGGAGCTCTGCTTGGGTCCAGAGCTGCCTGTGAGGCAGCGTCCAAAAAGACCCATATATACTTAAGTATGTGTTTCATTCGTGTCCGCATATGTTCTTCTGAAGGCAATAATATCCTTTAAAGCATGTGCATAATACATAATTAAGATAATAAGGACCGCACATTTCAAAGTTTTGGATTAACGACATTCAGATCCAACTTCACGCACGGTATGAAAGTAAGGTCTGAGTGGGCTGGGACAGTAAGGCCCGTTCGGCTTGCTGAATCTTGGCTGAAATTGGTTGAAAAACACTGTTCTAACTGAATTGTTGTAAGAGAAAAACACGATTTTGACTGAAAAAACAAGCCGAACAAATTGAATATGGGGTAAGCTGCTTAGAGAGAGAGAGGGCATACGGCGGTCGGTTCGGTCCATTAGGATGGTTCGTTCTAAGCCACTTTATGAACCGAGCATGAATCTGGTCAAATATATCACCACAGCAGTAATTGGACGGTAGATGTACCCGCTCAAAATTATCACACCAAATTGGATAGATTACATGTTGATTGGTCGATCTGCATCCACCTATATAGTTGATGTAAGGGCGTACCCAACAGGCCGTACAAATCGTTGGCTGACGTGGACATCAGAATCGATTAAAAAAGAGAAAAGTTGGATAGCGCAACGGTGACTAAGGGGGTGTTTGGTTCGAGCTCAGCTACTAAACGGTTTAGTCACTTTTAGTAACTCTAGAATTACTAGAGATGACTAAAGTCCTTTTAATAACTTTTAGTCATAATATTTGGTTGAAAGATTACTAAAGTGACTAAAAGCTACTAAATTTAGTAGCAACATGCCCTAATAAAACTTTTGGGAGATATGCGAGCTAGGCGCTTGAGTCCTCCTAGCGCTGTAAGTTTCCTTTTTACTTCTACTGATTGGGCTCCTATCCCTCCGAGCTAGTGACTTCAACATCGTTGGGATGCCCTAAGGTGGATGCAATTTACTTTTTTTTTCTTCTTATGAAAAGTTCTAGACTCTTGATAATGATAACACTAGATATTACCTAGGTCCCCCGATCTGTAAAGATGATACCCAAATAAATAGCAGATTTGTTGAGATGATACCCAAATAAATAGCAGATTTGTTGAGATCCTACTTGGATCTACGAGGCTAGACATAATAATTCGCTTGTACAACGGGGTGCATATTATGATTATAAGGATTGTGGAAATAGGGACTTATAGCTAGGTTATATATGTAAAAAAGCGGAAGGGGATTTTTCCAGGTTCTCAACATAAATAGTTGTTTTTCCACCTCTTGAACTCTTTTTTTTACATAAAGTTAATCATATACAATTTTTAAACACATAAAACCATTTAAAACAAAGGAAAATGAAAGTTCAAATGATCTGAATCATAATGGGTCGAAATTTCTAGATAAGCCCTACTGAACAAAGGATCAAGCTTTTATAGATCCTATGAAACTCTTATACAATGGCTTAGTCCACATAAATTTTGGATAATTCTACCAAGACACTTAACCATAATATGGAATATTTCTTTTTTAATCTGTCACTCTTTCTCATTGAATTCAGTTTTTCTTCCCTTACGCGCGCGCCATCCATCCAATGGTCATTCTTGCAGTTTCTTTGAGTTTCTTCCTTTCATAGAGTATATTTTTGACAGAGTAGCTGTGCACAATTGCATACTTTACATAGCTCGACCCATTGCCCATTGGCGTGATATGCATTCACTATCACTATATTATATGGGGTGTTTGGATCACCCGGACTAAACTTTAATTCATATCACATCAAACGTTTGATACTCCATCCGTTCTAAATTATAAGTCGTTTTGATTTTTTAGTATATCTATTTTGCTATGTATCTAGATATAAAAATATGCCTAGATACATAATAAAATAGATGAACCAAAAAAGTCAAAGCGACTTATAATTTGGAACGGAGGAAGTACAATTAGGAGTATTAAATATAGACTAAATATAAAACTAATTGCATAAATAGAGGCTAATTTGGAGAGGAATCCATTAAACCTAATTTGTTCATGTGATGCTACAATAAACATATGCTAATATTGATTAATTAGACTTAATAAATTCGTCTCCCACGTTAGCCACCACCTATGCAGTAAGTTTTATAATTAACTTATATTTAGTCTTAGGTCCTGTTTGGTTTCTACAGGCGCTCCTAAAATTCCTGTTACATCGAATGTTTAGACATATGCATGTAGTATTAAATATAGACTAATTACGAAACTAATTACACAATTTACGACTAATTTGCGAGATGAATCTTTTAAGCCTAATCAGTCCATGATTTGACAATGTGGTGCTACAGTAAATATGTGCTAATGACATATTAATTAGGCTAAAAAAACGTCTCGCAAATTAACCTCTATCTATGTAATTGATTTTATAATAATCTACATTTAATGCTCTTTATTAGAATCTAAATACTTAATTTGACGTGAATTTTAGGAGCGACTAGAACCACCCTCAACCACACACACCCCACCCCACCCAAACACCCCCCTACTCCAAACATGGACTAAAGTTGAGGTCTAATCGATCCAAACCAGCCTAGTAGCGAACGAACGGTTGATGGGCACTCTGAATATTGTAGCCGGCGTGACAGAGTGGAGCAGGCGAGCAGCGGCACATGTACCGAGTGGAGTTATCCATCAGCTCTTGTTTTGGAGCAGATATATATCCGTAGAGTACATGCAGGGACGGCACGGCGCATCAGACATGCAGGAGCAGGACCTTTGTTTTGTCCAAGTCTCGAAGAGCACATAAATATATTGCTTGGACATGACCCAACATGCAGGACCAAGCAATCGGAACACAAAAAGATACCTACTTGTATGACCGCGTTGGCGTTGAGCTTGATACCAAGGATCTTTATCTGCACAGCATGGGTTGAACAGGTGAACTTCCTCAAATAAAAAAAAAAGAACAGCAAGAAAGAAAGAAGAAAGAAGAAAGAAGAAAGAAGAAAGAAGAAAGAAAAAAGAAAAAAGAAAAAAAGAAAGAAAAAGAATTTGAACCGGTGAAAAGCGAACTGCACTTGCGTACGTTATTATATGGCGTTAGGTACTTAGGTTTAGGCGTTTAGCATCAGATTTTCTTGTCTTTTTCAAGTTATAAAATAAAGATTCCAACTTCATAAATTTTCGCTAAGAATTCGTCGGACTATAGCTATAGTAGGTTTAGAATATTGAAGTCACATCAATATATTCTTATCTTTGATATGTAGCAATTAATCTATATCTATAGACCTAATACTAATTTATACCTATTTTTTTTTGTCTATCCCTCCGCTAACTAACTCTGTGAATGTAGGAATTGTCTCTGTTCGCTTATATATAGCCCACCTGTTTTATATTTGATATACATATAGGGCTTTTTAAGATAATCTAGATATCAAGAAATCATAATCCAAATAGATCCATCTAGTCGGGGATATGGACCCAAGGTACCTCACCACCCGTATAATCGCCCAATACAGACAAGAGGGGCTGAATACAATAAGGATGAGGCCCACTAGAACCAGGGTACATCATTCAACGTGGTGGACGAGAAACCTATGAGGAAGATTTGGATGCCGACTCCTTCGTTGAGTTCAGCTGGGAGTTCATCCTCAACAAGATCTGCATGCTCCTAGCAGACCCACGTTGGGTTCCAGATCGACATGGATCCAACACCGCTATCGGACTGCATCATGATCCATTTCCCAACTGGGCTTAGGAACGCAGCTGCAACCTATAGCTTCTGGCTCCGCCAAGCTATGGAGGGTCCCCAAAACCCGGTTAGCTCGCTACCGAGGGCTACTTCGAGGGGTTTGTGAAAGCCCTAGTTTGGTTTTGGCTAATTGATGAAATCTATTTGGACTAACCCTATGTTTTAAGTGTGTTATTGAGATAAGTTGGTCTAAGTCCAAGTGATGGAGCTAGATGGCACTCAAGTGAAGGAGATGGCCAAAAGATGGTGAATCAAGTGCTCCAACTTGGAAAAAATGAAAGAGAAAAACAAAAATGGGCTCAAGACAAAGGTATAAGCAATAGGGCCATTTTTGTTTTATCGGTCAAGACACTATAGAAAGTGTGATAGGGTTTAGGATAGATGGGAGCTCTATTAGTTAATTCGGTCATCTAGTGCCACTAGGTGTTGGAATATTATGCATTGCATATAGGCCCAGTGCACATTGGTGAGCAAGCAAAAATATTTATGAAAAATATTTTGGAAATACTAACTTGGCTCTAAATATGTTTCTGAAAATATTTGAGAGTTATCATCGCTTACCAGGACAAGTTTGGGAGGTTGGTGTCGCCACATGGGTGGCACTGAACAACTGTCTGGTGGGGCAGGACAAGCAGCCAAACAGCAGCGCGCGTGCCCAAGTGTTGGAGGTGGCACCGCCCTGACCGGTGTACACCGGACAGGGCAACGGACACCCTGTCCGGTGCACCGCCAGGGGCGCCGCTCATAAAAATCCAAAGAGATGGTATTTTGGGACTTTGAAAAAATGGTCACTAGACAGGCTGTTCAGTGTACCACCAGGGGCACCGTCCTATTTTTTCAGAGGGTATAGAAAATTGGAAGTCACGAGCTAGGGTCACCGCCAGGGCTGTCCGGTGCCTCTAGGTGCCTAGCTGTTGGAATTCGACCGTTAGGGTCACCGGACAAGCTATCTGGTGTGCCACCGCCCTATCCGGTGACCACGCAGAAATCAGCTCCAAGGGGCCAACAACTCTATTTGATGTGTGGGGCTATAAATAGGTGGTGTGGCTAGCCTTGACCACCCTTTTGGCACCTCATACACTTGTGCAAACACTTTGAGAGCTGAGATACACACTACATTTACTTGTGCACTTGATTTTATCATTTGAGTGAGATTTGGAGAGCCTCTAGTGCATTGCTTAGTTTTCTTGCATCTTGTGGCACTAGAAGAGCGCATTCGGCTGTTGGAATTCTTGTTACTCTTGGTGTTTGTCGACACCTAGACGGCCCAGAGTTTGTGGGATCATTGAGTGGCTATTGGTGATTGTTGCCGGCTTCGATCGTGGTGATTGTGAGGGGTTCTTGTTCCTTCCCCACAAGAAAATCGCAAAAGGCAACTCTAGTGGATTGCTCGTGGCTTGTGTGGCATCACTCGTATGGTTCTTACAGCGCCCTTGTGTAGGGCTAGGTGTGTGTGGCCTATTAGCGAGTGAGCCACCTAGTGAGTATCTCGCCACAACGTGGACTAACTTGCCGGCAAGCAACCGAACCACATGATAAATCATTATGTCAATTGGAATTCTTGGTATTCATTTGATTGACGCTTGCCCGGCTCAGTTTGCACACTTCTACACTTGCTCTTTACATTATCTAGTTCATATTTTGTGTAGAGCTTGTTGGTAGCCTTACTAGTTGAGTAGCATAGTGTAATTAGTTGTAAATTGTTTTTGCTAGCTCACTAGTGATAGAAGTAGCAACTTAGCCTAGTTGTTTGATTGATTGACATAGAGGTCATAGATAACTAGCATATTGGTAGGTGGCTTGCTTTTTGAGTAGAGCTAGAGCAAAACACAATTATCGTCTTATAATTGCCTAACCATTTGCTTTAGTGATTTGTAGAAATTTTTAATTAGACTATTCACCTCCCTCTAGCTATTTAAGACATTTTTGTTTGGCGACGTGACCCATATAAATTTGTGGGGATGGCGATCATCTGTAGCCTCGACAATGGGGCTACAAGTGATGAACCCTCAGATAATGCCTACCATGTCATCGAAAACTCTGACGGTGGCATCACCCTACCCATTGACTCCGCCGAGTACAATTAGATCATGGTTGAATTCGCCTCGGATAGATAAAAGATCAAATACAATCACGGAGATGACCTCTCGCCTCCTCATGAGTGCTACATGGCTCGTACCCAAGACAATGATGGCCATGAGAGGGTCAATGACGAAATCGGCAACGCACACCCTTACCGCGGCTACAACAATGTCAAGGCTCCTTACGAGACCAGTCGATAGATCTAGGAGTGCCTCATCAACATCAATGATGAGTTGGCCGTTGAAAACACACTTATCTTCGGCAATGACTCATCAACGAGATACATTTTTGAGGGCACAACGTCTACAACAAGATCCAACATGAAGGCCATCCACAGTCGAGAGCGAGAAAACTTGGCTGCGACAATGCGAGTGGCAGACGCCATGCCCGAGCCATCATCGAAAGAAGGCGCCACAAGCTTTGAGAAATCAGAGATCTGCTCGAAACAGCAGCCATGCTACCCAAGGCATTAGGAACTCGGAGTCGGCAACACTTAGGGGTTTGCATCCACCTGAGGGAAGGACATGATGAACACCAGCCTCGATGTCACTCTATCCATGATCATGTGGGTGGCAAATAGAGATTTTCAACACACCATCGATACTCAAAGGCGCAAGGCCAAAGCTCACAACTACAAGCGCGATAGGAGATATAGGGAGAACAATGAGCATTCACGTTCGCCAAGCTGAAAGTGCAATCAAGCCCTAATTGTGGGTCTTGGTGATAATGACCACGCAATTAGAGAACTAATGAGATTTATCGAGATAACAAGTAGAGAATTTATATTCGAGGATGTTACACGAAATGGAGGAGCCCCCAATTACAAATGTTGATGGCTTAAAACTCAAATGAGGTTTAAATTCTTTTATATTTTGAATTTGAGTATAGGAAAAGTTGTACTATAAAGGGGGGCACAATGCTTAATCTAACATATGCTACCAAATGCTCAAACCTACACATGCATCCTCAGATTCATAGCCAAGATAGCCAACACTTCACTCTTACCCTTGCTGTCTTGCCTGGTGCGGCAGTGTCGCACCTAGAGAAAGGCACTGCCACAACTACTTCTATGCTACACAAGCAAGAAGGTAACTAGTGAGCTATACAAGCAAACTAATTACAAGAGCAACTACACAAGCACAATGTATATGAAAGTAATTACAAGCTTGTGTAACAAGGATGCAAACCAACAGGAAGAATAAAGTTGACACGGTGATTTTTCTCCCGAGGTTCACGTGCTTGCCAACACGCTAGTCCCCGTTGTGTCGACCACTCATTTGGTAGTTCGGTGGCTAATTGGCATCACCCGCCAAGCCCACACATCGGGCACCACAAGAACCTACCCCAAAAGTGAGGGTAGCTCAATGACATGCTTTACTAGAGTTGCTCTTCGCGGCTCCCGTGGGGCGAGCACAATGCCCCTCACAAAAGCACTTCCTCGGAGCACCGCACAAGCTTCTTGCGGGCTTTGATGGAGACCACCACCAAGCCATCTAGGAGGTGGCAACCTCCAAGAGTAATAAGCACCACCATCTTGCAACTCCATCACCTAGTGCCACTCGATGCAACCTCATGATGCAATCACACTAGAATCGCTCTCTCACACAATCGGATGATCACTATCAAGCATATGTGAGATGGAGAGCTCCCAAGCACTCTCAAGCATGGACACAAAGTCCTCCGAGTTGCTCTTATCAAGCCATGGCCGAGACCCCCTTCTATGTATAGCCCCACGGGCTAAAATAGCCGTTACCCCTTCACTGGGCGTTTTTTAGGTTGACCGGATGCGCCAGTCATATCGATCGGACGTAGGATCTTGACGTCTGGTCAATGGATGCTCACCACATGTTGCCTCCATTCAACCTCAGTCGCTTGATCTCAATGGTCAAGTGATGACCAGACACAACTGCTCAAAGTGACCGAACATAGGACCCCAGTGTCCGGTCATTTCTAGTAAGGTTCCACTCATGACTAGACACGTCCGGTCACACCCGACCGGACTCACCCAGCATCCGATCACACACTGTCTCCTCTATGCGCTACCACACCAGTGCGACCAAGTGCACCCAGCCAACATCCGGTCACTTTCATCGCCAGCGTCCGATCGAAGACCGACGCCTACGCGTTCACTGCTGCCACTGACAGGACGCTCCGGTCCAGTTGAGACCAGCATCCCGTGCACTCTGTGAAACCCTATCTTTTCTATATAGGGCACCGGTGGCACCATTGGACTATCCGCACTCTACGGGTGAACACTCCACCGATGAAGTTTCGAACCCTTCTCGCCTCCGTTTCATCGCTGAGTTGATCCACATCAACTCCAACTTCATCTCCTTTGTAAATGTGCCAACACCACCAAGTGTACACCACCATGTGTATGTGTGTTAGCATTTTCACAATCATTTTCCAAAGGATTAGCCACTCAACTTGCCATGCCACTCAATCCTAGCGATGATGCAAAGTTAGATCACTCAAGTGGCACTAGATGACCGATATGCAACAAGTTTACCCCTCTTGATAGTATGACCATCTATCCTAAACCCGGTCGTCAACTTCTCTACACACCTATGACCGGTGAAATGAAATGCCCTAGGTTATACCTTTGTCTTGCGCATTCCATTCCATCTCCTCCAATGTTGATGCAACACACGCACCAACATGATCAACAATGATATGATCCACTTCATATCATCACGTGATCATATTGGTTCATTGATCTTGACTTCACTTGCTTTTCACTGTTGCCTTCATCCATCGGCGCCAAGTCTTGCTTAAGCTTTACCGCCACGCGGTCCATCGCTCCAAAGCCTCCAACTTGCCCTTCACGCTTGCAACCGGTCCATCAAGCCAAGTCTTGTCTTGATCTTCTCCACCTTGATCACATGACTCAATGTCATGTCTCATGTGCAATGAGCTCCTTCATCATCACATGTGTGAGCTTTGCAACATCTCTAAGACATTTTCACCTTCATGGCATATGTTGCTCACACACATATACCTGTGGACTAATCACCTGTGTATCTCACATAAACATAATTAGTTCACCTAGGTTGTCCCTCAATTACCAAAACCACACAAGGACCTTTCAATCTCCCCCTTTTTGGTAATTGATGACAACTCTACAAAGATATAGAAATTAAGCTCTTTTGGATTCATGTTGCTTGCCCAAGCAATTTTACCATGTGAAAATGATTTTGGACAAGTACCACAAACCCGAGATGGTAGTATTAGCTCCCCCTACATATGTGCTAGAATGTTTGGTTTGAAGTTTGCACATATGCATAGATTGGAAATGTGGGAGAGTAATTACTACCGAATGATGCTAAGGTGTATAGAGTAAACCTTTGAAGTGTGATACCAATCAGAGTTGCATCTTTAAGTTCATCCTTAGCACCATGGTTAGCTAGATAATACTTGGAAAAATAAAAAGCACTAGATACCTCATGAGATCAATATTAAAAGCAAGGTACTAGCATTACTTGAAAAACATACCAAGTGTCTAGCTATCATTCTATGCATGCTAGTTTTCATTTCATCAATCAAATTTTACAACTAGCATACATCACACAAGCATGCATATTGAATTTAAGAACTTATGCAATGCAAGCAAGCACATAAATATGCACATATCAAATGCAATCAATCAAAGTTCATGAGCTTGCTCCCCCTACTTATGTGCTTCTCTTGTCCAAGAATTTTGATCCATCTCTTTTCTTTAATGTTGCTCCCTTTTTGTCCATGTCTATGTCCAACCTCTACTTCTTTGTCTCAATCCTCTCCTAGAGCTTTCATATCTTATCTCTCCCCCTTGTACAATCTCAATCTCAAGGCTTTCATATCTTTGTACAATCTATCCCCCTTTGTCATCAATTTCTATAAAAGGTGTGCTTCTCATTGATGCAAAAGGTATGCATTTGGGGTAGATGGTTGAGGCTTGAATCTTGCATTTTTTATGGACATCACTTGATTGTTGGAATGACACCACTTGTAGATACCACTTATAACTTGTACTACTTATATCTTGTGTAGGGCTTCTTGAGATACCACACATAGAATCTTTGATCTTGATATCAATTTGTGTGACACCTCCCCCTATGTGATAGCATGAGGCATCCATTTGATACACTTGAGCTCTTGTAGATGAGGGATGCATTCTTCATTTGATGATCACTTAAAGTTGAGGATTACTTGTGGAGCCATTGTCTTGCATGATTGATACCACATGTAGATGTGATACCACTTGAAAGCATTTTCTAGTATGGAACCACTTGTTGGATTTATCAATAAAAATCATTTCTTGAACATTTGCTATCTTCATGAGTACCACTTATAGGATATCACATGTGAGTTGATCTAGACATCACTTATGAATTTGATGAAATACTTGAGTCTAGATACTACTTGAAACAAATAAACTAGATATCCATTTGCATTGTTATCTTGTGCTTATACTCTTATTATTATCATGAGCTTCTAATGTTGACTTGAACTAAATCGATTTGCCTAAGCTTCCAAGTCCGGTTTGAACCAATGACAAGCTTCTTCACACCTCTTACAAGGGTTATCTTGCCAATGTTGTACTTGTCTCTTGTTAGCGATCCAAATTAAATCAAGTACTTGGGTTCACTAGCTCATGAACAAATTCATATACTAACCACTAGATCAAGTAATCATTCAAGCAATAGTGGTAGGCTATGAGTTTAAACATTTCATTTGTTATGCATGATCCTATGAAGCATGTACTATATGCACTAACCGCATACTAGTAAGGGATGAAATGATCATGCACATTACAATGATACCTTGCTATGTTGGAGTAGAGGATAGTCACATAGATTCCAATTCATTACTCTAATAGCAATATGAAGTCCAATTATAAACTAGGTGAAGACCAATAGATACCATTTTGAATTTCATTCTTCACCCATATAAAATGAATACCACTTATGATTAAGTGCACTTTCTTATTGTGGTTAGCTTGCTTTATTTTTTGAACAATGCTTGCATGAGAGAATTATTTGGAGTATCACTTGAAATATCATGACTATCTCTCTTTTGGGTGTTGCTTGCTTTTCTTGATAAACCCTTTTGATTTCTTCAACTAAGCATCTCAAATATTCCTCAGATCACCACTTCCATGTTAGCCTTCCAAGTACCATACTTGGTTTACCTACACATAGGTGGCAAGCCCCTACACTAGGGAGAAGTGACCTCTCTCCAAGAACCATTCTTGACACTCACTTGAAATATCTTGATTGATTGATCCAAGTGATGAACTTAATCTTGATGAGTAACCTTGATTCCTTCTTTTAAGTCCGCTTCTTTCTACTTATTTAAGTTCTTTTCTTTCTACCAAATGATCTCCAATCATCACTTGAACTTAAACTTTATCTTCATCTTAAGTTTGATCTTGATCTTCCAATTTGAGTACTGAATGTGTGCAAAGTACACTCCACAATCAAATGGTATTGTACTCTTTGCTTGTAATGCTTCTAGATCATCTCAAAACCAAACTTAGGTGCCTCAATTACTTATGAACATGTTTCCAATTTGAGGACCTTTCAATCAAATTCAATCCAACATTTGTCACTTTTCTAGCAGATTATGTACCCTTCAAAGAAATAAGCATATCTCCCAAAGTACAAATCTAAATACCACAAAATTTGGTGGAGATGTTCTTCACTAAGTTATCTAGCAGCTGTAAAATTTTGATATTTGTTTGACTTCTAGATTGCTACCAGATTTCTATTATTCTACCACTGCTACATGCTGAAAACTGCTGCACTATAGCTGATAAGATCCACTCCAAAACTTAAGCATTTCTTATTTAATTCTCATGAAATTTATACATCAACTTATACCATAAGTCTAGAGCATGTGTACCAATGTTTATGCCAATCCAATAAGTTTTGATTACTCAAACATGGCAAAGATCACAGCTGGCTCTGATTTTGCAATATAGGACATATTTCAATCACTTCATCAAATGTGAATCAAACTTAAAACTAACTTGTTTGAATACTTTCACAAGACATAAATCCATTCAATCCACTTACTAAATGTCATTTTATGAACTTATCCAACACAAATCAATCCAAACTTGATTACTAAGCAATTATCCATTCAATCATCTTATAGCAATCAACATTGCATATTTATCCAATTCAATCAACTCATATGCACCCAAATGAAATGATCAACAAGAGATATGCCTTGGTTAGCTCATGATCATTCAACTAGCAAGCTTCAACTCAATTATTTACAAGCCATCAAATATATCCAATGAATCACCAACAACTTGAATTATAGCACTTGCATGATGTAGCACATTTGGACTTCACTCAATTATCATGGCATTGGATTTGGATGTGCACTAGGCTTCATATCTTGATTCAACATATGATGATCAATATGAAATCAATTGAATCAAGCCTCTAATGCCGATGGTACCTACAAACAATCATTCACTCTTTGATAGTACCCAAACAATTTTGGGTCCT
Organism: Miscanthus floridulus; assembly: GCF_019320115.1. Taxonomy (NCBI): domain Eukaryota; kingdom Viridiplantae; phylum Streptophyta; class Magnoliopsida; order Poales; family Poaceae; genus Miscanthus; species Miscanthus floridulus. Next base: position 67,623,013 of record NC_089582.1, on the reverse strand, counting down.
CTCAAGTTAGATGCAACATACTTAGGTATAGCCTTAGTATGATTAGCGGGATGTTTTGCAATAGCAACCATAGAGGTACCATTACCACCCTTGCTAAGCATAGAATCATTATTAATTGAAATAGGCTTAGGGGTGTTACCTAGGGGACATGAATGTGCCATGTGTCCCCTTTTCCCGGTATGAGTAGCACTTTCTCTTTGATTTAGCCTTCTCTTCCTTGCTCATATGGTGCTTCTCATTGCCTTGCCTCTCATGGATTGCTTGAGCCTTCTTCTCAAGCTTGGTAGGACACTTAGAGGCAAAGTGTCCCATACTTCCACACTTGAAGCACTTGATGTGAGCATAATATTTCTTCTCATCTTCATTCTTGCTCATCATCTTGGCATCTTGAGTTTGCATTGGATGCCTTGCCTTTCCACCCCTTCTTGTTTTCTTCTTCTTTATCATCAAATCACCACCATCTTCATGGTTGATCTTGATTTACTCTTGGGGTGTCTTCTCTTGCTCAACTTGTGGCTTAGGTTGAGGATCCTCTAGTTACTTCATAAATTGCTTGGTTGGGTACATAGAGGTGAGATGCCCCCATGTGCGGCACTTGAAGCACTTAACATGCCTTAGCCTCTCTTCTTCTTTCTTCAACTTGAGATTTTCTTCATTGGGGCAACCATTTGCAAGATGTCCCACTTCATGGCACTTGAAGAACATGAAATGAGAGAGCTCCTCTTGTTCTTGCTTTTTCATCTCTCTTTCATATCTTCTCTGGCCCCATCTTTTGCCCTTGATCTTGCTCTTGTTGAAGCCAATGCCACTTATGTCATTGCTGCTTTCTTGATGATTGACTTTGCTAGTCTTAAAGCTGACGCCACTCTTGTGACCAAAGTTTCTTTGAGTCTTCAACATATGCTCAAAGATGACTTGAGAGTTGTAGCACCTCTCTAACTTGTTGCTCAATTTATTCACTTGTTCATTGAGATCATTGTTCTCCTTCAAAAGGTTAGTCTCACAAGACATAGAAGTAGAACAAGCACCTAATTGTGAAGAACATGGCATTTCTAACAAATCATCACTAGAGATGGATACATGCTTCTTGTCTATATCACAAGGGTTAGCAACAATATGTGATTGATCAATTGACCCATGTGATGAGCTCTCACTAGTTTTAGTTTTTCCATTGGAAAGCTCCTTAGTGAGAAAAGCATGGTCTTGTACTAGGTTATCATGAGCAACACTAAGTTCCTCATGAGCCAATTTTAGCTCCTCATGTGAACAAGTAGTAACATAAAGTAGATGCTTTTGTTGTTCACATATGTTCTTTAGAAAAGAGTTTTCATTTTTAATTTCTCGGTTTTAGCTTTCTCATTTTCTAAAGACATGGTCATGCTAGCAAGTCTACTCACAAGCTCATCATATGAATCAACATGATCAACCACACTATCATTTGATACCTTAGAGTCACCTTGTGACATGAAGCAATGTGGTGATAGGCTTGTAGTGGCATCACAATCATCATCAAAGCATGAGCCATCATCATCACCATCAAGTGTGCATGAAGTAGTATCATCATGTGCATCACTTGAGGCATCATCATCAATCTTGTCAAGTGATCTTGTGGTAGAAAGATCATCATCATCATTTGATCATGAGGTGGAGCAATCTTCCACAATCACCAAATTGTGGTCATGGTCGACACACTCATGTGCCTCCTTCTTGGGCTCATCATCATCATCATTGGAGACACTCCCATATATTAAGTTGAGGTACAACCAAATATCATGGGCGGTCTTCATGCACATAATCTCCCCAAATATGTTATCTTTCATGGATTGATAGAAAATGTTAGTAGCTTGACAATTGAGATGTAGGCATTTCTTTTGCGCTTTAGTTGCATTCTTTTCATCCAACGTATGAGAAAAGCCCACATCTATGATCCACCACATTTGTGGGGAAATGAACTTAAAATTGCATGTCATCCAATTTTTCTACTGTGCAAAGTGTGTGCCATTAAAAGTGTATGGACACTCAACATCTAGCCCATAAGTCACCATCCTCTCGGGTCGGTGAAGACAACAAATGAGAGACCTAGCTCCAATACCACTTGTAAGCTTGAGATGGCGACTAGAGGGGGGTGAATAGTTGTTTCTAAATTTAATCACGTCGGCTAACCGAAACAAGTGTGGAATTAAAACTATCAGTCTAGCCAAGACTACACCCCTCTATCTATGTTCTCTAGAACCTGGCAAAGATCCTAATTAAGCAACAAAGGTGCCACGGTAGCTAGACGTCACCTAACCAATTCTAGGAGCAAGGTCACACAAACCTATGCCACTAGTATTTCAAGCAATGAGGGAGCTCCTACACATGCTAGTAAGCAAAAGCACATAGCCAACTAAGCTCACTAGCAATGCTCAATAACAAGGCAACCAATGTCAAATTAGAGAGCGCAAATACTTAGCTACACAAACTAAGTAAAGTGACTAACAAGGTTACACAAACTAAAATATTCACGTAGGGGAGCTACTTCTATGCTACACAAGCAAGAAGGTAACTAGTGAGCTATACAAACAAACTAATTACAAGAGCAACTACACAAGCATAATGTATATGAAAGTAATTATAAGCTTGTGTAACGAGGATGCAAACCAACGGGAAGAATAAAGTTGACACGGTGATTTTTCTCCCAAGGTTCACGTTCTTGCCAACACGCTAGTCCCCGTTGTGTCGACCACTCACTTGGTGGTTCAGTGGCTAATTGGCATCACCCACCAAGCCCGCACGTCGGGCACCACAAGAACCTACCCCAAAAGTTAGGGTAACTCAATGACATGATTTAGTAGAGTTGCTCTTCGTGGCTCCCGCGGGGCGAGCACAATGTCCCTCACAAAGCTTTTCTCCGGAGCACCACACAAGCTTCTTGCGGGCTTCGATGGAGACCACCACCAAGCCATCTAGGAGGTGGCAACCTCCAAGAGTAACAAGCACCACCGGCTTGCAACTCGATCACCTAGTGCCACTCGATGCAACCTCACGATGCAATCACACTAGAATCGCACTCTCACACAATCGGATGATCACTATCAAGCATATGTGAGATGGAGAGCTCCCAAGCACTCTCAAGCATGGACACAAAGTCCCCCAAGGTGCTCTTATCAAGCCATAGCCAAGACCCCCTTCTATTTATAGCCCCATGGGCTAAAATAGCCGTTACCCGTTCACTAGGCGTTTTTGGGTTGACCGGAAGCACCGGTCATATCGATCGAACGTAGGACCTTAGCGTCCGGTCAATGGATGCTCGCCACGTGTTGCCTTCGTTCAACCTCAGTCGCTTGATTTCAACGGTCAAGTGATGACCGGATGCAGCTGCTCAAAGTGACCGGACGTAGGACCCTAGCGTCTGGTCGTTTTCAGTAAGGTTCCACTCGCGACCGGACGCGTCCGGTCATGTTCGACCAGACTCACCCAGCATCCTGTCACACACTATCTCCTCTGTGCACTGCCACACCAACATGACCAGACGCACCCAGCCAGTGCTCGGTCACTTTCAACGCTAGTGTCCGGTCGAAGACCGATGCCTACGCGTTCACGCTGCCATTGACCGGACGCTTTAGTCCAATTGAGATCAGCGTCCCATGCACTCTATGAAACCCTGTCTGTTCTATACAGGGCATGGATGGCACCATCGAACTATCCGCAGTCTATGTGTGAACACTCCGCCGGTGAAGTTTCGAACCCTTCTCACCTCCGTTTCATCGCCGAGTTGATCCACATCAACTCTAACTTCATCTCCTTTGTAAATATGCCAGCACCACCAAGTGTACACCACCATTTGTATGTGTGTTAGCATTTTCACAATCATTTTCCAAAGGATTAGCCACTCAACTTGCCACGCCACTCAATCCTAGCGATGATGCAATGTTAGATCACTCGAGTGGCACTAGATGACCGATATGCAAACAAGTTTACCCCTCCTGATAGTACGACCATCTATCCTAAACCCGGTCATCAACTTCTCTACACACCTATGACCGGTGAAATGAAATGCCCTAGGTTATACCTTTGCCTTGCGCATTCCATTCTATCTCCTCCATTGTTGATGCAACACATGCACCAACATGATCTACAATGATATGATCCACTTCATATCATCATGTGATCATATTGGTTCATCGATGTTGACTTCACTTGCTTTTCACCATTGCCTTCGTCCATCAGCGCCAAGTCTTGCTTAAGCTTCACCGCCACATGATCCATCGCTCCAAAGCCTCCAACTTGCCCTTCACGCTTGCAACTGGTCCATCAAGCCAAGTCTTGTCTTGATCTTATCCACCTTGATCACATGACTCAATGTCATGTCTCATGTGCAATGAGCTCCTTCATCATCACATGTGTGAGCTTTGAAACATCTCCAAGCCATTTTCACCTTCTTGCATGTTTAAACGGCGCACCACCGTGTAGCGTTTACACGGTGTTTAAACGGGCTAAACGACCATTTAGGCGAACAGTGCATGTACCTATGGACTAATCATCTATGCATCTCACATAAACATAATTAGTCCACCTAGGTTCCGAAGATGAAGATGATGATGAGTCCTACCAAGTGTCGAAGGGGGACAAGAAGTAGAAGAGAGGAAAGGGCAAAGCCAACAACAACAAATATGCCACCGTATCCTTTAACTACTCTTCTATACCTATGACTAACCATGATCAGAGGTCTTTCATCAATGTGCCCATGGGCAAGCTACCCCATTTCAATGGGACTAACTTTTCCAAGTGGAAGCACTTGATGAGAGCCTATCTTATAGGTCTTCACCCTAGCATTTGGGAGATTGTTTGCAATGGATTTGAGCCACTAGTTGATCCTAAAAACCCAACACTAGAAGAGATGAGAATCATTCACCTCAATGGTCAAGCCACAAGTGTGTTGCTTAGTGTCTTAGATGGTGATGAGTACAATAGAGTGATTGGGTTGATATTGCCTAAGCAAATATGGGACACTTTGCACCTAGCACATGAAGGGGGTGATAAAGTGAGAAAGGCAAGAATTGATTTGTTGATGTCAAAGCTCAATCGGTTTGTAATTTTGGATGGAGAGGGGCCACAAGAGATGTTTGATAGGTTGATGACAATGGTGGGCAAGATTAGAGGCTATGGTTATGATGAGCTAGATGATCATAAAGTTGTCAAGATTATGTTAGGAGGCTTATTCACCTAGAAATGAGGCCAGTAGTGACTCTAATTAGAGACAAGAAGTTTGAGTACTTCACACCAAATGATGTACTTGGGAGGATCTTGACCTTTGACATGCAAAGAGAAGAAGCAAATGAGAGGAATGAAACTTGGGGAATTACAAGCAAAGCTAGAAGGCATCAAGATCAAGGATGTAGCTCTCAAGGCCAACAAATCAAGTAAGCAAGGTTCTACAAGCAAGTCTAAGATCAACAAGCAAGCTTCAACTAGCAAGCCCAAAGCAATCAAGCAAGTCCAAGAAAGAGTAGAAACCACATCATCTTCAAGTGAAAGTGAAAATAATGATGATCAATATGAGAAGGTTGATGATGTTGCTCTCTTTATGAAGAGGTTTCACAAGGGGCTAAAGAAGCAAGGCTACAAGGTAGTGAAGAGAAACTTTCCAAACAAGAAAAAGAGGACATGCTACAATTGTGGTAGCACCGATCACTTCATTGTCAAGTGTCCATATGAGATCAAGGACAACAAATACAAGAAGGACAAGAAAGAGGAGAAGGCCTGACCATAGAAAGAGCAAGAAGTACATGGGAGAGGCTCATATTGGGCATGAATGGGACTCAACTAGAGAGAGCACAAGTGAGGAGGATGAGAAGATTGCAATCATTGCTATTCACAAGTCATCCCCTACACCAAGGCTCTTCAACAACTATGTCCGATGATGACTACTACTCCCCTCACATTTGTCTCATGGCAAAGCTGTGAGAAGGTAAAATCCAAATCGAAGGCCAAATCTGCCTCCACCTTCTAGTGATATCTCTAGTAGTGATATTAGTGATAGCTCTAGTGATGATGAATCTAGTGATGAAGAAATAAACATGATAACTAAAAATTTGGATGGAAAGACCTAAATTATTCATCACTAAGCTAATGGAGGATTTAGAGAGTGTTCCAAGCCGAGCTAGAATCTAGAGAAGAGACTCTTATCCAACAAGAGGATCTCTACATTGCTACCAAAGAAGCTCTTGCATTAGAGAGAAGTGAGGTGGAATTCTTGCGCAAGGCTTTGGCCAAAGAGCAAGAGGACCATGCTATTACAAAGAAAGCAAATAAAGCTCTCAAGAAAAAGTATTGTTTGGATGAAAAGCACAAAGAACTTGAGATGCAATATGGCATTCTTTGGGATAACAACTCACATCTCCCTAAGGCAAAGGAAACCTCTACTTCCCTCCACTAGTGAAGGTTGTGGAAAATATTTTAATCTTGATTTAAATACCTATTCCACTAACCTTGCTAACATGGAGGCTATGAGAAAAAGGATTGCTAGGCTCAATGAAATCATTGGAAAAGGGTGGATGGGTGAGACCCAATCTAATGACAAGAAGAATGATGAATCAAAAGGGCCACAATTCAAGCAAGGAAGGCATCCCTTCAATCAAGCATGGGCTGGGACACACAAAAGGAGCCAAGACAAATGGAAGAAAGGATAGTGAATGGCTATGAGTGTGTGCAGTTTGATAGGAAGGGCAAAATTGGTACAGATTCAGCCTGCACAGACCTATGGTAGTGCCACGTCCCCGAGTGGTAGTGCCGTGGTGAAGGGCGGCAGTGCCGCGACCCACAAAAATGGGACGGCTACGAATTTTGTTCCTGATCAAACTAAGCCCAAGAAGAAGGTGTTCTCGTAGAAAGCAGGTTTCCAGAAGCCTAAGGAATTAATGTGGGGGCAACAAGAACAAGTATGCCTATCAACCAAAGATCTATGCACCTCGACAAAGCTTGACATCATGCTTTGTTTTGAAGAGCAACAACAGTGGAAAAGTGATTGCCAAATATGTTGGAAAGGAAACAAACATATATAGGAATACTTCTATTTAGGTTCCTAAGTTTCTTGTGACTAACACGCAAGCCCCAAGTCAAATTGGGGACCTAAATCTAGCAACTAAACTTGTTTTGTAGGCATACTCCTCCGGTGGATCAAGTTGGGTGCTTGATAGTGGATGTACAAATCACATGACCGGAGAAAGGAGTATGTTCTCATCATATTCCCCGATGACGCACTCAAATGAAAATATTATCTTTGAAGACAATTCAAAGGGGGATGTGATTGGTCTCGGTAAAGTTGCTATAACCCTTGAGCATTCAATTACAAATGTATTACATGTTGATTCATTAAGTTACAACTTGTTGTCCATTTCTCAATTGTGTGAGATGGACTACAATTGTCTCTTTGCGGATAAGGGTGTGGAAATCTTTAGAAAGGAGGATTCCTCTATTGTCTTTATGGGTCGATTAAAGAACAAGCTTTACTTAGTTGATTTCAACAAAAGTAAAGCTAAGCTTGAGACTTATTTAGTGGCAAAATCTAGCATGGGTTGCCTTTGGCATCGCCGACTAGCTCATGTTGGGATGAGGAACTTGGCCAAACTTCTAAAAAATGAACACATCCTTGGACTAACAAATGTTCACTTTGAGAAAGATAGGATTTGTAGCGCTTGTCAAGCCAGAAATTAAGTTGGCATACCTCACCTACCAAAGAGCATCATGACCACCAAGCAACCATTAGAGCTAATACATATGATCTCTTTGGACCTGGTCGCCTACCTAAGTATCGGGGGTAACAAATATGGTCTTGTTATTGTTGATGACTATTCCCGTTTCACTTGGGTATTTTTCTTGCATGACAAGTGCCAAGTTCAAGAGAAGGTGAAGATATTTCTTAGAAGAGCATCAAAAGGAGTTTGGTCTTCCCATCAAGAAAGTGAGAAGCGACAATGGACCTGAATTCAAGAATACTCTAGTTGAGGAATTTCTTGATGAAGATAGGCATCAAGCATGAGTTTTCAACTCCATACACCCCTCAACAAAATGGTGTAGTAGAGAGAAAGAATCATACACTCATTGGCATGGCAAGGACAATGCTAGATGAGTACAAGACGCTGGACATCTTTTGGTGCGAGGCCATCAACACCGCTTGCCATGCCATCAATCGCCTCTACCTACACAAGAAGTTGAAGAAAACTTCATATGAACTTCTAACCAGTAACAAGCCTAAGGTGTCTTACTTTAGAGTATTTGGGTGCAAGTGTTTCATACTTAACAAGAAACCCTAAACCTCTAAGTTTGCACCTAAAGTTGATGAAGGTGTTCTTCTTGGTTATGGATCAAATGAGCATGCCTACCAGTGTCTTCAACAAAACCTTCAGGAGAGTTGAGATTGTGGTAGATGTGACATCTGATGAATCTAATGGCTCTTAAGTGGAGCAAGTTGATTCAAGTGTTGTAGGAAAGGAGGATCCACCATGTGAAGCAATCAAGCAATTGGTCATTGGTGATATTAGACCAGAAGAAGATGAAGTCACTAAAGTGGAGGTTCCTCAAATTGCTGCTGCACCTATTTTTGCTGACGTACCTGATGCTAAACAGCAGCAGACACCTACTGCAACACCTGCACGTGGCAGTGCCGCACTTGAGAGCGGTAGTGCCGCACCTACACAATCAGCAGCAGCTGATTCGACTCCAGCTCATGGACAAGACCTACAACCCATATTTGAGCAAGAAAATAATGAAGGTCCAGAAGATGAAGAAGAGGCCTTTGAGCATCCAAGGCTAAGGCAAATAATACAACAGGATCATCCCATTGACAACATCCTTGGGAGTCTTTGAAAGGGGTAACAACTCATTCATATTTAGTACTACTCGTTTGTTTCCTCTTTGGAACCTCTTAAGGTAGAACAAGCACTTGGAGACCCAAATTGGGTGATGGCCATGCAAGAAGAGCTCAACAACTTCAAAAGAAACTAAGTGTGGACTTTGGTGGAACGACCCAATATCAATGTCATTGGCACCAAGTGGGTCTTCCGCAATAAGCAAGATGAAAATGGAGTGGTGACAAGTAACAAAGCAAGATTGGTTGCTCAAGGTTTCACTCAAGTAGAGGGCTTAGACTTTGAAGAAACATATGCAACGGTGGCAAGGCTTGAAGCAATCTGAATGCTTCTAGCCTATGCCGCTCATCACAATGTCAAGCTATATTAAATGAATGTGAAGAGTGCATTTTTCAACGGCCCTATTCAAGAACTTGTCTATGTTGAGCAACCACCGAGCTATGAAGATCACAAGTTTCCCAACCATGTCTACAAACTCCAAAAGGCACTCTATGGGCTTAAGAAAGCACCAAGATCATGGTATAAATGCCTCAAGGAATTCTTGCTTAAACAATGGCTTTGAAATAGGTAAAGCCGATCCTACCCTTTTCACTTACAAAGTCGACAAAGATATATTTGTGTGCCAAATATATGTCGATGACATAATATTTGGTAGTACTAATCATTCTTTTTATGAGGAATTTAGTAGGATCATGACCAAGAGATTTGAGATGTCCATGATGGATGAATTAAAGTTCTTCCTCGGATTTCAAATCAAGCAAGTGAAGGATGGAACTTTCATTAGCCAAACGAAGTACACCCATGATATGCTCAAGAAGTTTGATATGGTGAATGCCAAGCCTATCAAAACTCCCATGCCAACCAATGAACATCTAGATCTCAATGATGAAGGGAAAGCCGTGGATACTAAGGTATATCACTTCATGATCGGCTCTCTACTTTATCTGTGCGCATCTAGGCCCGATATTATGCTTAGTGTGTGCATGTGTGCTAGATTTCAAGCTAACCCGAACGAGTGCCACTTAGTGTCCGTTAAGATAATCTTGAGATATTTAGTACACACTCCTAACCTTGGCTTGTGATATCCTAAGGGCTCTAAGTTCGATCTACTTGGGTATTCAGATTCCAATTACACCAGTTGCAAAGTAGATCGAAAAAGCACCTCGGGGACATGTCAATTCCTTGGACGGTCCCTAGTGTCTTGGAGTTCGAAGAAGCAAAATTGTGTAGCCCTTTCCACCACCGAGGCCGAGTATGTTGCGGCTGATGCATGTTGTGCTCAACTACTTTGGATGAGGCAAACTCTTTAAGATTTCAGATGTCACTTCACTAAAATCCCACTCTTGTTTGATAATGAAAGTGCCATAAAGCTCACCAACAATCTTGTAAGCCACTCAAGAACTAAGCAGATAGACATCAAACATCATTTCTCGAGACCACAAAACCAAAGGAGATATCGAAATTCACCATGTGAGCACCGAAAAGTAACTAGCCGATATCTTCACTAAGCCACTCGATGAGTTAAGGTTTTGTGCTTTGCGTAGTGAGCTAAATATACTTGATTCTCGTAATGTGGTTTGAACTATAGCACACCTTGATTGATGAACTAGCATGGATAGGAGAAATAAATTGGAAAGGTTTAAATATTATTCTTCAAAATGATTTATCATAAGAAACAAGTGCATTATGATCATTGTTTGTATTGATTATTTGCTGCTGATCATAGTGTTCTTGAGATATGTGTCCATATCCTATATGTATATTGCTATTTAGTTAGTAGCTAAATCTTACTGTTCTGGGGAGTGCGGCTATGCCGCGCCTGCCTTACGGTAGTGCCACACCGTGGCAGTGCCGCTTGTGGTAAGCGGCAGTGACGCACTTTGAATTCCAACTAGAATTCGGCCCACAACAGCCTGTTACCATGGGGCCCATCTCTCCTTCTCTTTTCATCTAGCCCTAGGGTAACCCTCTCCTCACTTTTCACTTGACGCCGTCGCCCTTCTCTTCCCCTCACGCGCGATAGCACCACTGCCACCTCTATCTAGCACCACCGCCACCTCCGGTAGTGCCACGCGCCATCCACCAGTTCCCTCCTGCATCACTGGTGGCCGCTGAAGCTCTTGGGTAGAGCCAGTTTCAGTCTCTTTCCTCCTCAATCCACATGAATCAAAGGTGAAACCTTAATCCTTCCCGATCTATGCAATATGTCGATTCTAGTTGTCTTGGATGGTTGATTGGAAAGTAAATAGTAGTTTGGATGGTGCTTTGAGGATTGATTGAAGTAGAAATCATGATTCAATCTTGGAGCCAAATTAACTGTTGCGGTAGTGCCACGCCCTCGGCATGGTAGTGCCGCACCTATGTGGTAAAGCCGACAGTGCTATACACTTGGTTCAATGGTTGACTCACTTTATCTATTTCACTTAGCTCCCAATGCTAAGATTCATGATTACTAGGCTTTCTTCCAATCATATCTAGATGAATCGATGACATAGACATGTTTATACTTGCTGAGATTGTATAGTGGTCTAGGAGTATAATTATGAAGTAAGTTCAGTAGACAAGAATATGCAAAATGCAATCTTGGTGAAACAACTGGTGTGGTAGTGCCGCTCCTAGGCATGGCAGTGCCTCATGTCTGGGGGCAGTACCACATCAGCTACTTCCCTCGCTTGCACATTGACTCTTCTTGAGTACTTAACTTGCTTTATAGGGTAACTTCTACTCTCCACTTGTACAGTTCTCATTTTGGGTTGTGTTTTTGCGTAGATGGCCTCTGGAGGTGAAGATGACCGGAGGGGGAAGAGGAAGATGATCGAGCCTCGTGATAAGCAGATGCCTCGTCGTGGTCATGGCAGAACAACAGGTGGTAGCCATGTTGCAGTTGGAAGAGGGGATGCTAGTGACAGGGGGAGGAGTGATCAGTTGATCTAGGAAGAGGAGAACTTGGAGAGGGTTGTCCGCACCATTCCTCTAGGTGCTTACCCTGATACTCCACCTCATCTTGAGGAGTTTGATAGGAGCTATATCAGAGAGTACTGTGAGGAGGTGATCATGAGGCATCCTATTGACACACATGCTCATCCCGTGTTCAACTATGCGGGAAAGCTAAAGATGGTGGAAGAAGCACGTGAGAACAATCCTTATGAGCAGTGAAATGATTTGGGGGTAGACAATAGATTTTGGAATGAGTTTCATTTTAACTTTTATGCCTTAGTGATTTTCAACTCCAAGAAGTCAAAGATTATCAAGATGCAGTACGTTGACTGGGAGGAGATGAAGGGGAAGAATGAGCCTGAGTTTAACAAAATGATCAAGGCTTGTGAGCTTTTTGGCCTCACTAACAACATGAGCTTTAGGTATAATTGGAATGAAGAAGTGCTAGCCTAGTTTCATGCCACCTTCTTCTATGATATTTACACTGATGAGATACACTAGATGACTGAGGGAAGGCACTATAGGATTGACTTTATGACTTTCAGCCAGATCCTTGGTATTGGAGAGGAGGAGCGGGGCTTCACTTATATACATGATGAGGCTAGAGATGAGATCCATGACATTGCCTATTTGTGGATTGATAGGAGAGGTGCAGATGGCAAGGTTAGTGGCTTGAAGAGGAGCTACTACATTCTAAACAATTTGATCAGGCACACAATAAATCCCAAAGATGGAGCAGTTTTCAGATCTTAATGGCTCTGTGAGGAATGTGCTTGCTAGGTTTGCCCCTGGAGATGATAGGTTCAATGTCCCTCACTTCATGTGGCATGAGCTATGGAATGTCATGGAGGATGGGAGAAAGGGGATGCCCTATGCCCCCTATCTCATGTTCATGATTGAGAGGGTCTCTGATTAATAGGTTTGATTAAGATGGTCTCCACACCGTCTACAAGATTGAGAAGACCCAAGCCTTAAGGTGCTAGTAGGGCAGTGAGACGCTCTCCATCAGTTGAGGACATGCCTGAGTCCTCTCAGCTCTAGGCCTCGCAAGGACAGGAAGATGGAGAGGTTTGGGAGATGGATCAAGGCCATTTTTACCACTTGCACCTATGCAGCGAGGACTGCTATATGAGGACTAGGTTAGAAAACTGTGAAGCCAACCTGAGAGGCTAGAGAGCAGTGTAGGGCTACCACCTCTTTCTCTAGTACTAGTCACCGTCTGAGGTTTGACAACCTCCCTAGCCTCTCCAACATAGATTCAGAGGCTAATGAGGAGGAGTAGGAGCAGCCTAGAGCTTGACCCTCACACGAGGTTGAGCACCACCTTGTAGTCCATGAGGAGGAGCACTAGGCATGAGCACCACACTTCGATCCACCCATCACCAAGGGAGGGCGGTGGTGTCCTCTTCCTCCTCTGACAATGATGATGATGATGGTGGTGAGGAGGATGTTGCAGGTGCTAGTGGAGCTATTGGTGGGGATGATATCGATTGGGACACCATCCAAGAAGATGAGGAGTGAGTGTTGGTCTTTCTTATTTTCTTCTCTTTTTGGTGCTTTTATGCCAAATGGGGGCAAATTAGAGAGGGGTCAACAACTTTTTCGACGCCATGGAAAGGAGATTGCTGCAGCTAGAGCTTCATGTTTTTATCCATTTAGAGTAGACTTTGTTAGGTTGAGAGTTTTAGAGACGATTCAAAACTCTATTTATGTAATAATGCTACCTAAGTACTTTATATGTGTGGGATATGGACATGAATTAATCTATGATGTAGCTTGTGATAATATTGTGCTAGAATGTACATCTTTATATATGTTACATGCTGTGTGGTGCCTGTTCTTATCTATGCTGTTACAGCAAGTGTGGCAGTGTTGCACACATTAGGAGCGGCAGTGCCTGCACCCAGGTGTTATAGCAAAACTTGTTGCGCATGAATTGTCATTTGCATCACGTCTACATACCTAACACGGCGTGTAGCACCCCATAGGAGCATGGATATAGGGGAAGCCCCATCACTTTCACTAAAATATGAATCTTGGCTTCTTATGCCAATTTGAGAATTCAATTCTCTATTCACACATTTAGGGGGAGGCTCTATACCCATGGTTCGAAAAATCTTAGTATTTATTTCATATCTTTTGTAAGCTCTAATTGGGTTGTCATCAATCACCAAAAAGGGGAGATTGAAAGTGCAATCAAGACCTAATTATGGGTTTTTGTGATAATGACCACGCAATTAGAGAACTAAGGAGATTTATCGAGATAACAAGTAGGGAATTTATATTCGAGGATGTTACACGAAACGGAGGAGCCCCCAATTACAAATATTGATGGCTTAAAACTTAAAGGAGGTTTAAATTCTTTTATATTTTGAATTTGAGTATAGGAAAAGCCAGTACTATAAAGGAGGGCACAATGCTTAAGCTAACATGTGCTACCAAGTGCTCAAATCTACACATGCATCCTTAGATTCATAGCTAAGACAACCAACACATCACTCTTACCCTTGCTTGTCTTGCCTAGTGTGCAGCAGTGCCGCACCTAGAGAGAGGCACTACCGCACTTGAGCTACGGCACTACCGCGACTTAAGTGACCATTGGGGCTAGGGGTATTTATACCTTTCCCCTTCCTCCCCTAACGTCTCTCTTCTCTCTCCCACTCATTCAGCTCGTTCAAGAACATAAGAGTGCCCTTCTCTCTCTCCTCCATTGGTGACCTTGAGCTCCTAAGCATTCTTCCTTATTTCCCCATCAATCCTTTAGAGAAAAAGGTCCCAAAACTCAATTAGAGAGCAGATCCTTTGATTCCCAAACTCAAAAGAGCACTTGGTTCATGTTTTAGGTCGGTGGTTGTGTTTATTACTCTTGGAGCTTTGCTCCTAGCCTAGCTAGAGTATCTCCGTGGAGCTTGCCAACTTGTGTGGCTAGCCTCTGGGAGGTTTGTAACCACCTCTTGAAGCTAGTAAACTCACCCCTCATCTCAAGAGTTGAGTCTCTTGACTTGAGAACGAGGAAGGGTTGCAAAGCCCTAAGCCTTAGTGGCTAACCTCAACAACGTGGACGTAGGCAAGCCTTGGTGGCGAGCTGTACCATAGGTTAAATCATCATGTCACCTTGTGCTTGATTTACATCATTTGCATTTCATATTGTTGTTGAGGTGATTTCTAGGGTTTGTGGTCGATCTACTTGTGTGTTGTATTGCTACCACTTCTAGCTCTCGATCTAGTGAATCTCATACCTGCAGGAAGCTAAGAAATTTCTCTGATTCAAGTTTACATTCACTGATTTGGAACTGTGACTCGAAGTTATTTGTAGGTGCGGCAGTGCCGCTGTCTGGCTGTGCCGCGAGGTCAGAGCGACAGTACCGCAGGTTGAATTTGATGAAAGTTTGAGTGTTTGTTTTGATAGGCCTATTCACCCCCTCTAGGCTAACCAGAGATCCTACACAAGCGAAAGGCACACCCAAGGAACATCTAGTCAACCCTAAAGACAGACCGCTCTCCAGACCAGGTCGACCCATTTGCCTTTGTTAGTGAGATTTGGGGAACGTCAACCCTCTAGGGGTTCTATGCACCTCATCACATCGAGAAGTATGATGGACACTCCTACCCAAAAAAACTAGCTCAAAAACAACTAACTGGCAATGAAGGTAGCTTCAGCTCTAGATCCAGACTTCATGGTCCAGTACCTTTTGATCTTCCTCATAGATTCAGCTAGGTTGTGGCTGGACCACCTCGAAGAAGGTACCATTAGGTGCTAGAGGGACCTAAAGCAAGCATTCTAAAACCACTTTGAAGGGGGATTATACTAAGCTTGGTTTGCCATGAGAACTCGTTGGTTGCCATCGCGATGAGAACGAGTTGCTACTGTGACTACTTTAAACTTTTCACTGATGGGAGAACGAGCTCCACCATGCCCCCGAGACTAACACCATCAGCGTGTTCATGTCTAGGTTCAAAAATAAGGAACTCATCCACAAGATCAAGAGGATGGCAATAACCAACACCAAGAAAATGTTCGAGCTCACCAACTAGTTTGCTGATGGAGAAGATGTCATCAATGCCATCCTTGGCAAGTACAAACGGCACACTAATGAAAGAACTGATAAAGATGGCCCCTCTTCTTCAAGAGGAAGGAACGCAAACGCAAGGGTGACTTCAGCAGGCAACACTGAGAAAGGTGGTGGCGGTAGGAAGAAGATGAGAAACAATGATTGGTTCGAGAAGATCATGAATAGCCCTTGCTAGAATCACGTCTTTAAGGTAGCTATTGAGGGTTCGTAACCACGGCAAGCATCATGGTTGTTCATCAACTGTTGGAAGTGTTGGTCTCTGGTGGTTCGAGTACTAAAAAACACAAGGGAGACATGGAGATTTAACACAAGGGGAGGAGCACTCTACTATTCCTCTCAGTTGCTCTCTTGGCTAATGGTTCTCCTGCCCATCAGTATCTGAATGTCTAATTTATCACCCTCCTCTCTCTGAGCAGGCTCTCCTTCTATGGGAGCTGACCCTCCCCTTATATTCTGAGGAAGGTTAGGTATAAGTCGATTTGGGGGTTTTGTCTATGGTCTTCGTGTGTCGGGTGTAGGAGGGTGCTGCCATGGCTTGGTTAGACCTTGGCCTTGTCATGGGCGCCACTGATGTCATTGATTGCCCTGACACTTGACTATTAGGGGTTGTCTGCTGTGGCCCGACCTCCACTAGGTGAACCTTCTCAAGGCCTCCTTGACTGCGAAAGGAGCGCTGACTTAGGGGGCTGATGAGTGGGCCCTAGAACCTAGGTCCTAGTGGTAAGGGTTGCCTCATGGTTCTGACCTTTCCATGATGTGGCACTCAAATTGATGAATGGTTGGAATGGGTATCAGTGTAACACCATTCGCATCTACACCACGTCACCCCTCACGAGCAATTCACACGATGAGCGAGTCACCACCAAGTAGTCGGCTTATCGCCCCCATTTGTGATATCTTGTCTATATGGGTGGTTACTTAGACTCACTATCCCATGAATGGTCCTTAGCTACTCCATGAGCTATGCCACATGAGATCCCACACTCACAGTGACCTTACCCCTTCGCATGAGTAGAGATTATCCAAATTGAGCATCATTCAGTTTTTCGCAAGTTGAGGTTGGTCCTTAGTCATATTGAGCAATCTTAGTCAAGTTGACACCCTTGAAAATTAACTAAGCCTCTAGATGAGTCAAGGGTTTGTACTTCAAGGAGTGGTAAGGTCACCCTTGCAAATTGACACCCTTGCAAAACTACTAGCCGATATCTTCACTAAGCCTCTAGATGAGTCAAGGGTTTGTGCTTTTAAGGAGTGAACTAAGTATACTTGACTCTCATAATGTGGTTTGAAAGGTTGCACACCTATGTTTATTATTTCTATTTAAACTAGTTAGCCTTGCAAAATACTTATAAGTGTTTGAAAATGTTAGTTCTTAGTGTCTAACCTTGTCTCAAGTAGCTACTATTATGATTGATGATCTACTGGATATCTATAAGAGACAAGGAGTCCATGACCTTAATCAAAACACTAAGAATATTTCCTTGAAAGTATAGACCTAATCCTTGCTGTCTGCTAGACTATGGAGGCTCCGTGTGGAGGCCCTATGATATGTCTGAGCCATTAGGGTAAAAACAAATATTTTCATCCTTCCTGTTTTACCCATCCTAGTTACTTCCCAAAGTTACTAGGACTTGGTCATGGGCTCTCTCTCTCTCTCTGTCATGTGTGCTCACCCCCTCCTCTATTGTTGTCACCATCGCTGCCATTGCCACCGCCGTCCTCGCCATCATGATTCCCCTCCTAGGTAGTGCGCATGTGCACAGGGCTCGGGTAGACAAGATAGGGATCAGGGGAGCCTGCAGGAGAAGAAGTAGTCATCACCGTCCTCACCATCAGTCACCGCCCACTTCGAGAAAGTGGGAACTATGCACGTGCATAGGGCTCGGGTGGATGCTAGGCTAGGGAGCCCATAGGAGAAGAAGCAATCAGTCGCTACCATCCCTAAGGTTCTTCTCGATGGACATTCTTCCTAGGCTCCTCCCTTGTTGTACCCATAGCGAAGGAGGTCCTTGTCGCTGATTGAAGTCATGTGCTAGACCATCTTCTCTCCTCTCTACCACATCCTGAGGTGATAATCCCTAATCTACCTTGGATTCAGTTCAATCTATCATTTGTTCTCAAATTCCTTGTGTAGACAAGTTTGTTCTTGCTTGCTAGTGCTGATTTTGATAGTGCTTTCACTAGGTTTGAGTAGTCAGGTTAATCAAATTTAGGGTTTGTTCGCCAGAACATGGAGGCTCCATGCTAGAGCATGGAGTCTCCATGGTATGGAATGACTACAGTCCCTTGGTTTGATTCAAACATCTACTCAACCCCATCTTAATGTTGCTATTAACTTTGGCATTAGATGCTTATCTATTATATGCTTCTTTTGAGATAGATGGAAGGTATTCCAAGCCAAAGGGGTGAGAAGAGGTCCAAGCAAGCTCATGATGCAGTTGATCGAGAGATTCGAGGCATTGTTACTAGAGATCTTGCTCAGGGTAGTTGTACTAGCAGTGCTGGCAGAGGTAGAGGAGGTGGCTGCATGCCACCTAGGAGTGGTAGAGGCCAAGGCAGAGTGCAGGCAGAGGCTTAAGGGCACATGATGATGATGGAGGAAGAGAAGGGAAGACTTTTCCAACTATAGCAGCACCAAGCACACCCCTCCCTTCCTGGATTTTGACCCTTCCTATATGGAACATCATCATGGGGCTCCAATCAAAAGAGAGCAGAGGGATGGCCGAGAGATCGTAGGAGCTACAAGAATTTGGCTATCCAAGTAAAGAATGCAAGAGCTATTAATCCCTATGTCTAGCAAAAGAATCAAGGCATTGATTATAGTTTTTGGTCACTATGACTTCTACAACTCATTTGCTTATGTGAAGGACAAGCACATTGTTCCAATGAAGTACATATATTGGTGGCACATTGAGAGTATGGACACATCAATGTCTAGGAGAGTGATTTAGATAGTGACAGATCATGGGATGAAGGACATCATGGGCTTCAAGTATGACTAGAACAAGGGGATCCTAGTTCAGTTCCATGCTACTTTGTTCCACAACATACCTGAGGAGACCTTCCATTAGATGATAGAGGGCAAATTCAACTTCACTACCTTTGCTCATGTTATGAAGCAAGATGAGGACATTATTTTTTGCTTATAAGAGTAGAGAAGGACTATGTCACTCAATTCCTTCTATTGTGTGATGTGATGAGCAGCTTGTTCAGAGAGACTATCAACCCCAAGGGTGGAGAATCAAATGCACTTAACAAATACGCCAATAACTTGGTAGCTAGGATGGCACCTGGGAGTGATGGCCTTTTAGCTAGCTGGTTCATGTGAGTTGAGCTCAATACATCTTTGGATGATACCCATAATGGACTGCCCTACGCTCCTTATGTATATCATTGAGGGGTGTCTGGGCTGATCTTCAAGAAAGATGTGGAACACAGGCCCTACAAGCTCAATAGATGTTGCACAATGCCTATGAGGCGAGGGATGCAACAGCTAGAGCTACCCCTACCTCAGCTAGACCCAGCAGCAATAGGTCGTCTTCTTCCCACTCTAGGTCCAAGGGAGCAAGATGAAGAACTTGCTCAAGAACATGTTTTCTATGTGCTTCTATGCAGCGACCATGACCTATGAGGGGAGCAAGGACATAAATGACATTAGGAGGCAACTCTGGCTTGATGTTAGATAGATAGCACCACCTCTGGTGTTTCCTCCATATTCAAACTCTAGTCAGAAGGACTCAGAGGAGAGAGGACTAGCTGATCACGAGACTCTTGGTGAGAGGTTGAATATACTTAGGCGTCAGTAGGCTTCCTCCAAGCCACAGAGAGACTGCTACCATACACCATGCATGCCATGCTAGAGTGAGCGATAGTGGATACTAAGGAGGAGGAGGATCCTAGAGGCAAGGGGCAACAACAACAGATGATGATGGCAGTGACATTGGCAATGATCGGAGCCAGCAGCAGGATGATGACTAAGCTTTGCCTCTCTTGTTCTATCCCTTTTTGGCACTTGTTAACAAAGGGGGAGAGATCTAGATTGAGATGTATCTGTTGTTGTAGTCATTAGTAGGTGTGAGAGGTGAGAGTTAATTTCATTTTTGAACTCTCTTTTGTTAATGGTCTGTAATCTACTTTGCATCACCTTTATGTGGCTATTATGGTCATGGACATGGATGTTGGAACTTGTGTGGCTTCTAATAGATGCTAGAATGCTTAATTATGTATCTACTATTACTAGCTTGCTTAGGTATGTGTTATTTGTTTATGTGAGTTGTGATGCCTTTCTTTTTTTGTGTAAGTGCTCTATGTGCATAGTGCAGAGGCTCTACGGCCTAGAGGCTTCGTGGTCTATAGACACATAACACTTACCTATGTGCATAAACCGTCATACACACGTGTCTTCATGATACAGACCTATTGCATCCCACAATTGTATGGATACAATTTTCCTTTCATATTAGCTTTAACATATGCAATATATGTCTTGGAGAGACATTTTTTGGAATTCAAATCTAAGGACTGCATATATTAAAGGGGAGCACTTGTATCCATACTTTCAAAAGCTCAATCTTTAAATTAAATGTAAGCTTTAATTGTGTTGTCAACAATCTCCAAAAAGGGGGAGATTGTAAGTGCAATCAAGCCCTTAGTGGGTTTTGGTGAAGTTGACCACATAATTAAAGGTCTAATGGCTTTTGTAATTGTTTGACAGTGTATCATTCATCGTGGGTGCAAGAAATACTATAGAGACCCCCAACTCAAAAGGATGGGCTTGGAAAGGCTCAAAGAACTAGTTCAATTCATTTTTATATTTTGAAATTGAGCTTAGGACAAGCCGTACTATCAAGGGGGGTATTAAAGGTGTGCTGGGATGAACCAAGATCTCAAATCCATCTCTATATCAAATATACCTAGCCACAAAAAGCTAGATGCTCATTTATCCTATTCACCTCTGGCGTTCCTGGAATCTGTTTACACCAAAATTTGGAAGAGGAATTGCAGGGACTCAAAAGCTCCTAAGATCACGTCATCAAGGAATCGATTATATGAAGGTCGGTATCAGCTGATTCGAATACAGCACTGGAATCGGCTTTCTTCAGATAGCGCCAGCGAATAACGACAAAAGCTACGATCGGTGCCAAAAAAACATGATGGACTCTACAAAAAGGGAAAGATTAGGGTCCAAGTTATCTTAAATTAGGAATATTTTCTCTTAGGCCAAAAATTGTGATGAGTCGTGCTTAAGTAAGATTCATGCATAGGTTTCGAGTATAAATATTGGACTCCGGCTATCGTAAAGAACACACAATCAATCAAATACAAGTTCCTTGCTTTTTTTGCTCCAGCCACCCCTTAGGAGTAGGAGTAGAGTAGATCTCGGTGAGTTCTTCAGCAAGCAGGGCTGCATCGGTCCGGCCAACCTCTGGCTTGTCTATAAGTACCGTCATTGCTTATACTTCTATTCGTATGGCTGCATCGATCCGGTCGACCTCTACTGTGACTCTGGTATAAGTTAGTTATCGACTCTTGTTTAGTTCAAGTACAGTTGTATCGATCCGGTCAACCTCCATTGCTCGAACTAGATTAAGGTCAAGTTATCGGCTCTATCTAAGGGTGGCGTTCCTTTGGATAGATTCATTAAGTTACCATTATTTCTTATTGCTTCCATTATTTATTTAATTATAGCAATATCATTTTGCTCGATTGGGATTGATCACAATTGATCTAGATCGGCCTTATATCCTATTTAACCCATCGTTTGTTAATCTAAACTTATCTAATCTGCATCTTAAACGATGAGTTATGTTTACATCATGAGACCGTTGAAGTAAAGATAGGTTGAAAGATGTGTTAGCCCCATGATCTTATTATTGTATTATGGCCTGCATGATTCTGCCTCATGCCCCACTGATATTAGTAATAAGTTAGGGTCATCGAATCTATTGTTGTTTCAACGACCTGCATGATTCTGCCTCATGCCCCACTGGTCATAGCGATAGATGAGATCTAATATATTCATTAGATTTATCTCTATTAAATGGTTAAATGATGATGATCTGCTCCTTTTACATAAAAAGGAATTCGGTTACTTGCAGTCATTGGCTTAGCATGAACTGATTATTGTTGACATCCTATTACCATTGATTAATATTTGTCTAAATAACAAGATTCATCCTGAACAATAATCGATCTACCCTCCATAATTCCATGAGCTTTAACTGATTTATTCTTATAAATATGCTAGAATCGACTATTTAGTCGATCTCCTTCCATATCGGCTCTCAGAGCCATACATTTGGGACTGTCTGGCAACACCGGCATGTTTCGCCTTAAATTACTGATTAGCTTTCTCTCCTTGTCAATTGCAGGGTCAAATTGACTGGCATGTCTTGGGAGGATTGCATAGGATCGACCACTCCTGCATTGAAGCCAGGTGGATTTTCAGCTCCATCGAGCAGACCCTTCTGGCTTGCTCGTGTGCCCTTGGCATGGGACAAAATTTCCATGTCGACACACATTTCTGGCATGCCCGGTGGGACCCCACAATCGTCATGGCGGTTTACAACAACAACGACATCCTTATGGTACATTATGAAGATCTACCTGATAGAGATAAAGGTGTCATCAATAAAGCTATAGAAGAATTTTAGAACAAGTGTTTGTTGTCCTACACCAAAACATGTGACAATACAATTATTTAGAAATATCCACTGCTAAGAGTTCTATTGCACGGGCAGACAGATGCAGATGAAGCTGAAGACAGGCGTTTCTTCACGGAAACTGTAAACAAATCTGTTCATGATGCTATATCAAGCCATAATGAAGCTTTCTTGGACACATTCCACAACGTCATGAAAGAGGAGTTTCATGGGTTTCCAGTTGGTCAGGTTGGGCTAGCTTATTACAACATTCCACATCTATCGACCCAAGGGACTAATCAAGTCGATACCAGTCATCAAGAAGCAGCACCAGCTGGTAATGATGATGTCTAGGCAGTTTAGAGTTCATCTGAACAAGCTCAAGGTAGTACCACGATTCAGATACAGTATAATCCTAGATCGTTAGTGCAACATGTGCAACAGCCGGTGGGGCAAGGTCAGAACCAGGTGATTAATTTTGGCACATCAAGCCACATATCATCGTCGGCTCAAAAAATAGCACCATCAATTCAAGGGATCCATAGAGATATAGATCCTCATGTCTATAATCAGAGACTTCAAGCAGCAAACCAGCAAAGGACCCAGCAGATAGAGATTCCACAAGGATATCATTATGGCACAGATTATAACACCCTTCACATGATTCTGAATCCAGGGTATCAAGGCACATGGAATTTCAATCCATAGATGGGTCAGCAAGTGCAGAGAAATCCAAATTCACATGCTGATGAGTTGTTGCTGAAGGTGACCGAGATGATGAAGAATCAGTTCGGTCTGAAGCCAAAAGGGCTGACCTTTTTGTACAAACACCCATATCTAGAATGGTATGATTTGGTCGTTCTTCCTGCAAATTACAGGCTTCTAGAGTTTGCTAAGTTCACTGGCCAAGACAGCACAAGCATGATAAAACATGTCAGTCGGTATCTTACATAATTGGGTGAGGCATCAGTTGAGGAAGCCCATCGAGTTTGTTTCTTCTCCTTGTCCCTGTCAGGGCCACCCTTCACTTGGTTTTCATCACTGCCAGTCAACTCCATTGCCAATTGGGCTGATCTAGAAAAGAAATTTCATATATATTTTTATACTGGGACTGGAGAAAAGAAGATTACTAATTTGACAACTATAAGGTAGAAAACTAACAAATTGGGCACTGAGTTTCTTCAGAGGTTCCGAGAGACTAGGATTTGTGCTTCTCATTAAACTTGGCTGATGATCAGCTAGCTGCTTTAGTCATTCAAGGAATGCTACCGACATGGAAAGAAAAACTGTTGGGACAAAAATTTGACAACCTGGGTCAATTGGCTCAACGAGTGGCAGCGCTCAATAGCCAACTCTAGAGTATACGTAGAGATACCCGATTCTAGAAGAGTACCATAGTGGCCGAAACTTATAATCCATACTCAGTCGATGACAGCTATGAAGATGAAGAAGAAGAGGTTGCCGTGGATGAATGGAATTGGGGCAAAAAGACAGTAATGGTTCAAAATCCTTGGGGAAGAGGAGTCGAGGAGAGCTATGACTTTGATGTCACAAAATCAAACAAGCTCTTTGATTTCTTTCTTGAGAAGGGACATATCAAGTTGCCTAATAATCATGTTATGTTGCCCCCTGATTAGTTTAAGAATAAGAAGTTCTGCAAGTTCCATAACGTTACTTCTCATTCGACTAATGAATGCAGAATTTTCTGGCAGCATATAAAGAGGGCTATTCAGCAAGGAAGACTCAAATTTGATACACCTTGGAAAATGAAAGTTGATGATAATCCATTCCCAGGAGATCAAAACATGGTCGATGCTAGGCTGCTCAGAGGAAAGACTAAGGTCCTAACATCAACCAAATCAAGAGAAGCTAGAACAGTCAATCCCAAGAGGCAAATATCGACTGATGAATACAGGGAAATTAAAAGACGTCGCGACAAGCAAAAGAGCCGATATGAGTAGGGAGAAACATCAAAAGAAGGGGTGATAAAGCCATGGGTTACATCTCGAATTCTATTGAATAAATGGCAGCGACGGAAGGAAAAGGATTATCAGCGTTGGTTAGAAAAGCAAGAATACCAGCGTCAACAGGAAAAAGAGAGGAATGAAAGAAAGCAAGTTGAATTGCATTGGGATTGACATTTCTTCAGACATTGCTAGAACGAAGGTTTGAAGTTGCCTACCAGGAATAGCTATCCAGAATGCAACGATCAATATTGGGAGTTTAGGTAGTCTCAAACCAACCGTCGGTCTATCCATGCTCAAGATGCGTATCATCATAATAACATGGATTGGCGCTTAAAAAATAGAAGTGTTCATAATTGGCTTGGAAAAAGAGTTGTTGATCAAGACTGGGCTGATTATAAAGAAGGCAACGAGAGAGAATATGTTTGGCAGGAAGGCCAATGGTGTCCGAGAGGTTTGATAAGAAGCCAGAAGAGAAGGGTGCAACGTCTAAGGAATAGAGAGTTGGAGCAGGCTCAGGCATCTGGTAAACCTCAAGTATGGCATACTAAGCAAACAGCCGATAGAAAGCAACCATTGGCTAATATTCAAATGACTTTTCTGTTGCCATCAGAGTTCAGAGCTCTGCCAGATCAAGAAGTTTATTCAGATTTTGATGAATCGAAGTATGAAGAGATAGTTGTCAAGCTGACGGTTATATAGCAGGCTATATTTAATAAACTAGTCAAGCATCGGCACTTAAAGGCTTTATATGTAAAAGGATTGGTCGATGGGAAGCCAATGATCAAGATGTTGGTAGATGGAGGTGCTTCTGTTAATCTCATGCCTTACACCACTTTTTGCGAACTTGGCAAGGGACTAGGAGATCTGATTGAGACTGACATGATGCTTAAGGACTTTGGAGATAATACGTCTAAGACCCTGGGGGCAATGAACGTTGAACTAACAATCATGAGTAAGACTCTGCTCACCACATTCTTTGTCATCGATGGAAAAGGGTCATACAATTTGCACCTTGGTCGTGATTGGATTCAATGGCATGGTGATGATGTCGAACTGGTTCGCGCTGATGAGTCTGTGAGCATCGCAATAGCCAATCTAGTCTTCTAGGAGCTGGGAGACTTTGAGTGCTTTTCTGGCAAGATATGGGAAGGAGGCTTCATTGGAGTCAATAATGAAAATCAATAGCCGTTCCAAGCAGTCGGCTTTGAAAATTTGTCTTAATGGATAATCCAATAGATGGTACAGATGGTAAACTAGGACATGGCTTCACGTCGGCCGATGAATTAGAAGAAGTAGATATTGGTTCTGGAGATAGACCTAGGCCGACGTATGTGAGTGCCAAGTTGGATCCTGAGTATAAGCGAGAGTTAGTTGATTTATTAAAGGAATTTAAAGACTGTTTTGCTTAGGAATACTATGAGATGCCTGGTCTAGACCGATCAATTGTTGAACATCGGTTGCTAATCAAACCTGGATATCGGCCGTTTAAACAAGTGCCAAGGAGATTCAACCTGAATGTGCTTGATGATATCAAAAAGGAGACTGAAAGGTTATTGGAAGCAAAGTTTATCCGATCGTGCCGACATGCAGAGTGGATATCAAATGTTGTCCCTATGTATAAGAAGAATGGGAAATTAAGAGTTTGCATCGATTTCAGGGATCTGAACAAAGTCACACCCATGGATGGTTATCCGATGCCGATAGCTGATATGTTAGTAGATGCAGTAGCCGGGTACAAGGTTATTAGCTTCATGGATGGCAATGCAGGATATAACCAAATTTTCATGGCTGAAGAAGACATAGCAAAGACCGCTTTCAGGTGCTCCAGCGCAATCGGTTTATTCGAGTGGGTTGTGATGACATTTGGTCTGAAGAATGCCAGTGCAACTTATCAAAGGGCGATAAATTATATTTTTCATAAGTTGATCGACAGGATTGTTGAAATCTATATCGATGATGTGATGATAAAATCCAAAGGAAACAAAGAGCATCTAGCTAATTTGTGGGAGACTCTGGAATGCACAAGAAAACATGGTCTAAAGATGAATCCTAATAAGTGTGGTTTGGAGTGTCAGCTGGACAATTCTTGGGTTTCCTGGTCCACGAGAGAGGAATCGAAGTTGGTCAAAAAAGCATAAAATCAATTGATGAGGCAGTTCCCCGAACTACTAAAACAGAGTTACAATCTTTGCTTGGTAAGATTAATTTCATCAAAAGATTTATTTCAAATTTGTTGGAAAGAGTTCCATCATTTTCTCCCTTATTGAAGTTGAAAAATGATCAAGAATTTAAGTCGGGTGACATACAACAAAAGACGTTTGAAGAAATAAAAGAATACATGAAGTGTCCACCTGTGCTGGTCCCTCCTCAGCAAGGTAAGCCTTTTAAGTTGTACATATCGGCTGATGACAAGACAATTGGATCAGCCTTGATGCAAGAGTTTGAAGGAAAAGAGCGAGTTGTTTTCTATTTGAGTAGAAAGCTCTTGGATCTAGAGACAAGATATTCTCCCATCGAAAAGTTATGCCTATGCTTATATTTCTCTTGCACTAAGCTATAACACTACTTATTATCAGCCGAATGTAAGGTTGTTTCCAAGGCTGATGTGATTAAGCACATGTTATCAATGCCAATACTGAATGGGAGAGTGGGAAAGTGGATTCTCGCATTATCAGAATTTGACTTGAAGTATGAATCGGCTAAAGTAGTCAAAGGATAAATAATGGCAGATTTTGTCACCCAGCATCATAAGCCAAGTATTGATTATGTAGAGCCGATGCCTTGGACGTTATTCTTTGATGGATCATCATGCAAGCAAGGTGGTGGCATTAGTATTGTTATTATTTCGCCTCGAGGGACAAGTTTTGAGTTTGCTCTTCCAACTGAACCAATTATAACCAACAGCCAAGCAAAAATATGAAGCTATTCACGAAGTAAAGGCCGAAGCAATTGAAGTATTTGGAGATTCACAGTTAATTATTAATCAGTTGATCAGTCTATATGAGTGTAAAGAAGATACTTTGAAAGGATACTATGATGAGTGCCAAAAGTTACTCAAAGAATTTCTTCATGTCTCTTTCCAACATATTCCAAGAGCACAAAACCAAAAAGCTAATCATCTAGCTCAAAGTGCATCAGGATATCGAGTGTTTCGAGAAGTCCTGAATAGTGAAACCTCGAATGATGATTAGAGAGGCAAAAAAGCCGATTACCTTAGAAATCCATCATAGAAAGTTACCAGAAAGCTAAGATATAAATCGACTAAGTATGTTTTATTGGATGATCAGTTATATTACAAAACAGTCAATGGAGTATTGCTTGAATGTCTAAATCAAGAGGAAGCTAAGGTGTTGATGGGCGAGGTGCATGAAGGGATATGTGGAGCTCATCAATCGGCTTATAAGATGAAGTGGATTATTCGCAGAACTAGATATTTCTGGCCAACAATATTAGAAGACTATTTTGAATATTACAAGGGGTGCTAGGACTGTCAACATTTTGGTAATGTCCAGAAATCGCTTACATCGGCCAAGAATCCAATAATCAAGCCATGGCCGTTTTGAGGTTGGGGAATTGATTTAATTGGCCAGATTTTTCCACCCTCAAGCAAAGGACATAAATTCATATTGGTAGCAACAGATTACTTCACTAAATGGGTTGAGGCAATTCCTTTAAAAATGGTAACCTCAAAGAACATGGTTGATTTTGTCAAGGAGCACATTGTGTGTCGTTTTGGGATTCCTCAAACTATAACTACCGATCAGGGGACAATATTCATATCAGAGGAGTTCAGAGATTTTGCTACCAGTATGGAAATCAAGCTACTAAATTCTTCTCCTTACTATGCTCAGGCTAATGGCCAGGCAGAGATGTCCAATCAGATTATGATTAAGCTGATTAAGAAAAAGATTGAGGAACAGCCAAGGAAGTGGCATTCAACGCTTAATGAGGCATTATGGGCATATAGGATGGCCTATCATGGATCAATTAAAACATCACCATATGAACTTGTGTATGGCCATAATGTAGTTTTTCCTTGGGAAGTTCAGACTGGATCGAGGCGTGTTACATTATAGAATGATTTGTCAGCCAAAGTCTACAAGAATCCTATGATAGATGACTTGGAGGACTTGAGTTGCCTTTGGCTATGTGCTCTTGAAAATATCAAAGCCAACAAACTGAGGGTTGCAAAATATTACAATAAAAAGGTCAAGATTAAGCAATTTTCTGAAGGAGAGTCTGGAAAGTGAAATTGCCGATCGGGACAAAAGACAGTAAGTTTGGCAAATGGTCACCTAATTGGGAAGGACCTTATCGGATCAAACGTTGTGCGCCTGGTAATGCTTATATTTTGGAAACAATAAGAGAGGAAGAATTTGGTAGAGCAATCAATGGGAAATATCTAAACAAATATTACCCTAGCGTTTGGATTAATACTTAACAACCGATTTGTTCGGTCGTCAGCTCTAATAGCCGATATCAGAAAGGTATCGCCTCTAGAGCAAAAAATAAACCCAAAGGGGTAAAAGCCGGCATGATGTGTATCGCATATAGAAGCAAAGCAAACACGGACAAAGTGATGCATATAAGTATGAAGCAAAGGAAGATCATTCAAGATGGAGAAATTGTTTGCTAAATATCACCTATTACAAACTATGGCCTAGAAAACACTTTGTTTACTATATCATCGGCCTGGGTGTTGAAAGCTACAGAGTTGGCAGCATTGAAGAAATCATCGACTAGGCGCTCATGATCCCTAGGGTGTTCGATGGCTAGAAAACCATGGGGAAGAAGCCGAAGATCGTGGCCAGAGCGGGCTTGTGCAGCGGCCAATGCCATGGCAGCACCATGACAAACGCCATGAAGAGCAACCTCCCTGACACGGTTTGGGATGTCATGCAAGCGAACCACCAGAACGGCGCCCCTGGCATTGACAAATCCCACCACGTGCTCCACAGCTGATCGAAGGCTTTCTAACTGAGCAGTTAGATCTAAAGGATTCAAGGAAGGAATGATCAAAAATCTTGAAGGCAAAATTAAGAAGAGACAAAAATTGTGGTAGACATCTCACCTATGATTCTGGCTTCAGCCCTGGCCAGCCTTTCCTCCACTGGGTTGGCCTCAGGGGGTGATCGGCCTTGAATCATGGCCAGAGCTGATTCTACGAGGGAGAGGCAGTTGACTAGATTCTGATTAGTCCGATCGATGGAGGCTAGCAGATCGTCAATGTTGATCCACCTCCTCGGATAGCAGGGAGCTAGTGGTGAATTGGTGCTGAAGATGACCCCAAAGGCTAAGCAGAGTCGGCCCTCTACTCTAGAATGATGGGAGCATCCCAAGTTGCACCCTCTTTGCGATGAAGGCGCTGGCGTGATGATGCAGGTTTGTTGAGAGCCGCCTCAGCAGACCTCTTGTTGTTCTCCATGATCTCAAACCTATAGGAAAGCAGGAACTACACTAAAGGCGCAAGAGGTTTGAGACGAAGCGGGTTGTTTTTTGATCCATAGTTGTGGCCTATATATATAGCCTGGGAAGGCGAGAAGATAGATTTCGCTGGGAGTGTGGAACTGAAGTCAGATATGGAAACGGATCGACACTCTAGAAATTCAAGGGACAGATAACAAAAAGATAACAAATTCAGACTTATTGCTTCCCTAAATTACAAAATATCGTGGGATGGATACGAAAGATTTACATTGACCAGCAATCAACCCACCAAGGCTTCTTTGGATTGAAGGGAGTTTGAATCCCCACAGGGCTGAAGGTCATCATAAACCGAGTCACATCGGCCCGTTGATAAAATTATGCCAGAGAAGGCGAAAAGCCACCTGCCTAACAGATGCCCAGCTCATTTCTTGGTGACTGGGAAACTACGGGAAAGAAGCATGTGGCTTTTCCAATAGGCATTTGATGGACCAAACAAGGGAAAGGTGTCCACATATTTTAGCCCTTGCAAACACTAGAACAGCTCTGCGAACTTGGAGAGAAGACTCAAGTAATATCACAAGAATTCTTCTAACTGCAGTAGCTGATCCTCTTGCTCGACAAGGTGCTAAGATGAGCGACACAATCACCCTATGCACAAGAATTCTTCTAACCGCTCAAGATCTTCATAGCAAAAAGATAGACCATGGAAGGTCTGGCGAAGTCAGAAGCACTCGAGGGGGCATATGGAAAAGAAACATAGTTGAATTGTTGAGTTGCTCTCGCTAGGGTCGGATAGACATTTTATAGCTAGTCTAGAAAGATGAATCCAAGTGCCCGTGAAGCAATGGTGCTCTCGTAAAAGTTTTGAAGCATGGGCTCATGAGCTGACATAGACAGCGACAAACAGTAGACCCCAAATCAAGATTCTCTACCCGTGACTGCAGACCTATTGGTGGTACAAACGTGATAATTTTGGAATAAAATTACTTTTATCCCAAAATTGGGGGGGGGGGCATGTGTATACACCAAAATTTGGAAGAGGAATTGCAGGGACTCGAAAGCTCCCAAGATCACGTCATCAAGGAATCAATTGCATGAAGGTCGGTATCAGCTGATTCGAATGCAGCACTAAAATCGGCTTTCTTCAGATAGAGCCAGTGGATAACGACAAAAGCTACGATCGGCGCCGGAAAAAACATGATGGACTCTATAAAAAGGGAAAGATTAGGGTCCAAGTTATCTTAAATTAGGAATATTTTCTCTTAGGCCAAAAATTGTGAGGGGTCATGCTTAAGTAGGATTCATGCGTAGGTTCTGGGTATAAATATTGGACCCCGGCTATTGTAAAGAACACACAATCAATTAAATACAAGTTTCTTACTTTTTTCGACTCCAACCACCCCTTAGGGGTAGGAGTAGAGTAGATCTCGACGAGTTCTTTAGCAAGCAGGGCTGCATCGGTCCGGCCGACCTCCGGCTTGTCTGTAAGTACCATCATGGCTTATACTTCTGTTCATACGGCTGCATCGATCCGGTCGACCTCCACTATGACTCTGGTATAAGCTAGTTATCGACTCTTGTTTAGTTCAAGTACGGCTGCATCGATCCGGTCGACCTCCATTGCTCGAACTAGATTAAGTTCAAGTTATCGGCTCTATCTAAGGGTGGCGTTCCTTTGGATAGATTCATTAAGTTACCGATATTGCTTATTGCTTCCATTATTTATTTAATTATAGCAATATCACTTCGCTCGATTGGGATTGATCTAGATTGGCCTTATATCCTATTTTACCCATCGTTTGTTAATCTAAACTTATCTAATCTGCATCTTAAACGATGAGTTATGTTTTATCGGTTGTTTTATGTCAATCTTGATTGTGCATAGCATGCGGTTAAGGCATGTTTTATCTTGAATAGATCTATTGGCTAACAAAAACCATTCCATGGCCCGTTATCATGACCTGTGTGATTCTACCTCACACCCCACTATTAGCACCGTAGAGTGGGGATCGTTATTTTGTAGATCAGTTTCTGATGAGACGTGACCTTAACTGTGTGCTATGCCTAAATCAGCTATTTTAGCCGATATCGACTGCTTTCACATAGGCAGTTCACGTCACGAGACCGTTGAAGTAAAGATAGGTTGAAAGATTTGTTAGCCCCATGATCTTATTATTGTATTACGGCCTGTATGTTCTGCCTCATGCCCCACTGATATTAGTAATAAGTTAGGGTCATTGAATCTATTGTTGTTTCTACGGCCTGCATGATTCTGCCTCATGCCCCACTGGTCATAGCGATAGATGAGATCTAATATGTTCATTAGATTTATCTCTATTAAATGGTTAAATGATGATGATCTGCTTCTTTTACATAAAAAGGGATTTGGTTAGTTGCAGTCATTGGCTTAGCATGAACTAATTATTGTTACCATCCTATTATCATTGATTAATATTTGTCTAAATAACGAGATTCATCCTGAACGATAACCGATTTACCCTCCATAATTCCATGAGCTTTAACTAATTTATTCTTATGAATATGCTAGAATCGACTATTTAGTCGATCTCCTTCCATATCGGCTCTCAGAGCCACACATTCGGGATTGTCTGGCAACAGCGGCATGTTTCACCTTAAATTACTAATTAGCTTTCTCTCCTTGTCAATTGTAGGGTCAAATTGACTGGCATGTCTTGGGAGGATTGCGCAGGATCGACCATCCCTGCGTTAAAGCCAGGCGGATCTCCATCTCCATCGAGCAGACCCTTCAAGCTTGCTCGTGTGCCCTCGGCACGGGACAAAATTTCTGTGTCGACAGAATCTTCGCATGTTATGGGTGCCTCCGTGCTCTATTTGTCAACCGATTGTGGGAGCTGAGGGGGAGTATTTGAACTCTACCCTCTCTCCCCCAATGATCATCTACTTCATTCAATCACTCCACCCAACTAGTTGCTCTCTCTCTCTCTCTCCTCCATTGATGCACCCTTTGTCCAAAATCTAAGTGAATCCTTGAGGTGTTTGGCAAAAGAGTGGTGAGAAAGCAAGAGAAGGTCAATCTCCCTTATTCTTGAGCACTTGGTGAAGCCTTAGCCATCCGGTGTGTTTGTTACTCTTGGA
The DNA here is from genome assembly GCF_019320115.1 of Miscanthus floridulus. Taxonomy (NCBI): domain Eukaryota; kingdom Viridiplantae; phylum Streptophyta; class Magnoliopsida; order Poales; family Poaceae; genus Miscanthus; species Miscanthus floridulus. Next base: position 67,590,002 of record NC_089582.1, on the reverse strand, counting down.
GCTTTGCTCCAAGATAGCTCGAGGTTGCTCAGGAGCTCCCTGTCTATTGTGGTTGAGCACCGGGACGTTTGTATTGCCCTTTGTGACTCAGTGGAAACCTCTAAACTACTACTTTGGTGGTGGGTTGGAGAGGAGGATCAGGTTAAAAGAGATTCCATAGCCTTGGTGGCTTCCTCAACAATATGGACATAGACAAGCCTTTATGGCGAGCTAAACTATGAGATAAATCCTTATGTCACTTGTGTTGTGCTCGTTATTTGTTATTACTTGTATTTGATTTGAATTCTAGGGTTTGCACTCGATCTACTTGGTCCATGGGTTCTAGCTACAACCACTATTTTGAGAAGCTCAACACACTCATAGGAAGGTTGGTATCACATTCGATCTAAGTTTCATTCAATAGATTTCACTATAGTTCATTTTATTCTCTAATGCGTGGAGGCTCCATGATCTGACAGTTTGTTTGAAGTTTGTGAGTTTTAGAAAAATAGGCCTATTCACCCCCACTCTAGGCCCTTGCTAGATACTTTTAGGTATTTGTCACCTATGCGCTCTCCCCATTGGTGTTATGGGAGCGAGCCTAGGCATTGCCATGAGCGTTGGGGTGGATGTGGCATGGGGCTATGGCACTAGGCATTAGGGTGCACATGTTGTGGGGCTATGGTGCCAGCCACTGGGGGCGGTGGACATGCATGGGGGTGAAGTCACGGATCGGAGTTGAACTAGATTAAATCGAGGCGATGCAGAGTTGGAGTCACCGATAGGGGTAGGGAAGTGGGTGGGGGCAACGGGGTAAGTGATAGGATCTAGATGGCTAGAGGGGGTGAATAGCCTATAAATTTTTCTACAAACTCAAATTTTCACTAGAGCAAATTGGTTAGTATAACAAATGATCCTAACTAGCTTATACTTTGCACTAGGTCTATTTCACTCAAGAAAGCCTCCTACTCAATTCTAGTTGCTAGGTCTCTAGGTTGAATCGCACAAACACACAAGCTAGCAACTACACAACTACACAAGAGAGCTAACTAGAGAGCTTTGAAAGCATCTAGGCCCCTAGTTGGGTTTCGGTGATTAATGTCTACACAAGATTACTGTGACTAATGTGTATTTTGCAGAGGCAATTAAAGTTAGGTCATGGTAATGGTGATTAATTGGGAAGTTATGGTTTTCATGCCCCTATCGAGGGAAATCATTTTGGTTTTCAAAGGATGGACGACAAGGTTAAGGACTAGTTCTAAGTGTCGGTTGGAATTGAGGGACACTTAGATTAGCTTTAGGACTTTGTTTTTCTCCTTTGGCCATACTATAAAGGCGAGCATGGATGATTAGCTTGACCTAGTCAAGTCTAGTGAGAAGAATGTGGTGCACATTTGTTTAATCTAGCACTAGGTAGCTCAGATGAAGCCTAAGATCATCGGAAGGTCGAAGATGATTCAAAACATCATTTGAAACGGTGGGCAGCACGAGGAGTGGCATCAGACACGACGGTGTACACCGCCTAGGGGGTGGTGGTGCCACTGCCCTATTTATCCAGAGGCTGGTGTTTTCTTGGCTTTGCTCAAGTGGTCACCGGATAGGGCACCGCCCTAGGGGTGGCGGTGCCACTGCCATAATTTTCCAGAGGCTGCAGGTCTTCGGTGTTGTGCTTAGAGTGGCACCGGATAGGGCACCGCCCAGGGGTGACGGTGCCACCGCCCTATTTCACCTGAGAGGGGGTTTTCTGGGGCTGGTCACCGCCTAGGGGGTGATGGTGCACTGCCCTGGGGTGACAATGCCATCTCTACAACGGCTAGTTGGCACCGGACAGGGGGTGGCGGTGCACCACCTTACTGTCTGGTGACCCCGGCTTTGCTAAGTTGGAGGGTAATGGCTAGTTCCTTGGCTTGGGGATATTTATACCCCTCCCATCTCGTGCATTGAGGCTCTCTTGCCCATTTGTTCAGCTGAGGAAACCATTTGGTGTGCAAGGGAGAGCAAGAGCCTAGTGGGGTTGTTGAGATTTGCTAATCCAAGATTAAGGACCTCATTTGTGCATAGAGAGTAGCAAGTGTGCATCCATTCTTCTCATTAGGCTTGGTTGGGTCAAGTGAGAGTTCATGCTTGTTACTCTTGGTGATCGCCATCACCTAGATGACTCGGTGGTGATTGGAAGCTTGGTGATCATCCGGCGGAGCTTGTGGATGACCCAAGTCATGGTGTGAGCGGATGTGGGCGATTCATCGCGACGGAGTATCAAAGAATCAACCCGTAGAGAGCACTTGATCCTTGCACGGATCAAGGGGGAGCTACACCCTTGCGCGGGTGTTCCAACGAGGACTAGTGGGGAGTGGTGACTCTCCAATACATCAGAAAAACATCGTCATGTTCCTCTCCCTCTGTTTACTTTGAGCATTTACATTTGAGCAATTTAATACATGTCTTTACATTCTTAGAATTGCCATGCTAGAGTAGGATTGGAATCTAGGGTGCAAAACTTTTGTGCAGTAGAACAATAGAAACACTTTTAGGCACAAGGGGGTGAAATGGGCTAAGTGTAGGGCTTAATTATTGCTAGAAATTTAGAATTAGCCCAATTCACCCCCCTCTTAGGCATCTTGATCCTTTCAAGCTTATTACAACTAGTTACAACTACAAGCTACTCTAGTGCTACACTAAACAAGAGAGCTACAACTACTCAAAATACACAAGCAAACAAGAACCACAAGTATACTAATAAATGAATTCGAAGTGTAAGGCTTTATACTGAACTGGGCAAGAGAGATGACACAAGATATATCCTCAAGGTCCGGTTGCTTGCCGGCAACCTACGTCCTCAATGTGGCGAGTCCCAACTTGGTTGTTCGTGCGCTAATTGGCTTCACACGTCAAGCCCACCACACGGGTGCCGCAAGAACCATACAAGAAGTGCACTCCAACTAGCCACAATTCTACTCTCTTTGTGAATCTCCCGCGGGGAATGAGCACAAGAGCCCCTTATAACCAATCGATCGAAGCCAGGAATAATTACCAAAGCCACTCAATGATCCTCTGCCTCCAAGCCATCTAGGTGGTGACAATCACCAGGAGTAATAAGAATGCCGCAACTCAAAACGATCACTGGTGCTACAGGATGCCTCAACTTAATGCACATGCACTAGGATCACTCCCAATCTTACTTAGGATGATGAAATCAAGAAGGAGATGAGTGGGAGGCGAAACCTTATGCTCACAAGGTGTTTCAATACGTTGGGGAGCCAAGAGAGCTAGCCCAAGGCCGGCCAAGACCTTCTTATAAGTCCCAACACCACCTACTAGCCGTTGCCCCTCGCTGAAAGTTTTTTAGGAGCATCAGACCGTCCAACACTCAGCGTTGGACAAAAATGCATTGTCCGATGTGCCATGTGTTGCCACCATGTCAACTAGCCATTTATATTTACCATTGGCGCTCAACAGCTTGCTAACTACTGCATTCGACGCCCTAGAGTCCGATGGTCGTCGGACAATTTTGCCCAACGCCCGATGCACAACAGAGAGGTTCTAGAGAGCGATTTTTGTCGATAGACGCGTCCGACGCTGTGCATCAGACCAAATCCTAGCGTCCGACACTTGAGCTTGAGCCAGGGTTTGAACTGATAGGTGGGGCTTTCTAGTGAATAGTGTGCCCGTCACGTTCCATGAGCGTCGAACGCAAATCATTGGACTAGTTGTCTGCGTCCGATGTGACTCAGTGCTCGCCCACGCGTGCCAGCCAAGGTTTGGTCGTCGGACGCTACTGTAGCATGTGTCTGACGCCTCGCCTAGCGTCCGATGACCCTAGTGGCCATCCTCCTCTCTATTTCTTCCACCCTTTTTCAAGTGTGCCAACTCCAAAGTGTCTCAAACTCTTTGTTCACGTGAGTTAGCATTTTTCAAAGGGTTTTTAGTGCATTCACTAGGTCGTAATGCACACGCATGAAATAATTCGCCTAGTGGCACTTAAATAACCATTTTGAACTTCGAGTTCCTCTCTTAATAGTACTGCTATCTATCATAAACCGAATCACACACTCTATTGCTTCTTGATCGGCAAAACAAACACGCTATCTTATACCTTTGACTTGAGCCTATAGGGTTTTGTTTTTCTTTCTTCTTTTCCAATAATTGAGCACTTGCTCACCATTTGTGGCCATCACCAACACCATGTCACCATGTGTGCCATGCTTGCTCATCCTTGGACATGGACCTAACCTATCTCATTCACAGCACTAGAGTAAAGGTTAGTCCACTTGGTTGTCTCAATTATCCAAAACAAAACATAGGGCTTTCACTAAGCATGTGGTGCGGAGTTGGAGAAACAGATGGTGGACGAGTGAAGAAGAGGATAAGGGAAAATAGGGAGGATAAATAAACAATGAAGAAAAAAAGAAAAAAAGAGATGGGCTCTATGGACATTTAACCATTTTTATTTACCAAGAGAAACTATTCAGCCAAATATTTCACCAAAACATATTCAGCTCCACAAGTAGAGCCACTTGAAGCGGCTAAGTAAAAAAAAAGTTCCACTAGCCAAGCAATATATATAAAATGAATGCGCATGACCAGAGTTCGATGTGGGTTTGGAAGACACGGCTTCTGAATCCACGGTGCTAATAGCTTCTCCAAAAGACTCTTTATACATTTTCTAATTTATAAGAATAGAGATTTCGATAAAAAATATCATTCAACAACCTCTTCAATTGAATATCTAAATATAGATATCATTTATTTCAGATTTCTCACTAGCCGACGATGGAGAGCGAGGAGAATGTCTGTCTAAACTGCGCACAAAATATAGAAAATAGAGATTTTAGTGAAAAAAAACCCTGCAATAGTCTCTTCAGATATATCTAGATATAGATGAAGAGTGAGGATAACTTTTTAGATTACGCATAAGATATATAAAAGTTGTTGAAGTACAAATATATAGAAAGCGATTTTTACTCAAATGATTCTCTAAATGATGATTTAGACAGTAGATTTTAGAAAGTTTTTTTTTTGAGGTACTCTAACGCGATATAATAGGCGTCTGATTTTCCGGATGGTTTGAGCTATTGCCTAATCACTATTCAGTGTGCTCCTTGATCGATAGGATGAGATCACTTCTCTGCGAGTGGTTCTTTTAACAAGCTATAAACGATGGAACTGCTAGAGCTGGCCACGAGTAATCTCAAACATTTATCTGTCACTGCTCACTAACAAAGTGTAGCGCCAGGTGGGAGCATGTGCTGCCCCGTTGCATTGTTGCAATTCATGTGAATTGCGTGATTTCGTTCATCTTCTGTAGCAACACATGTTAAGCTCCTTCCTTTATGTGATATATGTGAACTGATAATAACCACATGTAGTAAGGGCTTATTCTCATGACTTGCTTCTCCTAAACAATACTCCCTCTGTCCCAAAATAGAAGTCATTCTTGCTTCCCAAGAAATCAACATTTTTTAACTTTGAATAAACTTTCGTAATAAACTTATTTGGAGATATAAATGTTGCACATATTAATAAACTTATTTGGAGATATAAATGTTGCACATATAAAAGAATATCAATATTTATAATACATAATTAGTATCATTAGATAGATCGTTGAATAAACTTTCATAATAAACTTATTTGGAGATATAAATGTTACACATATTTTCTATAAACTTAGTCAAAATTAAGAAAGCTTACTAACACACATCCTATAGCAACTTTCTTTCTGGGGCAGAGGGAGTATGCTCCGAAATGATAATAAGATAGCATTTCCAGGGATGACATTTTTTTCTTAAAAGAAAAAGATGACATCGTAATGGAACTAGTACTCAAAAGTTCTTATCATGCATCGATGTTACTATATCAAACAGATGACTCAAAAGGATAACGTAGCAAGGGAAAGAAATGTCAGTCTCGGAGCACGGACATCTGCTGAGGCTTGCTTCCTCAGCATGGGAACGATGCTGGCAAATGCTTTATGCTAGATACATCAAATAGCTCCATGAATCGAAGATCAGAAACTCTTGTTTTGGCAGCAGCAAAACGCTGGTATTCGTCAAATATTGAAGTTAGACACCAACGCTGCAATTTCCTAAAACATCCAACCACACAGCCAGTTCGATGCTGCAAATTTTGGTTCATGTTTCAAATGTCAAGATTATAGTTTATTGGGAACTTTGAGCACAGCTTGAGTGCATGACGTGATCAAGCTGCTTACCTTTCCTCGCTTGCAGTGAATAAGAACCGGATGGTTCCTTGCATCTATAAGAGAAATTGCCATCAGATCAGGACACAAGCAGAACATAAATGAGTTACAAGGCATTTCAGTACCTAGAATAACTTGTAGAGCTTCACGGATTCTATCTTCTGGCATGTTCACAAACGGCTCCTGTTATTTTCAGCATCAAAAGTCTAAAACTAAGCTACAGGATATAAGAAAAGTGCCATTTCATGAAAAACAAGGCAAAATTAACTAACAACATGATGTTATGATACAAGGAAATAATGATCAATTACATCATATTAACCAAAAAGTAAAACTACAAAGGTGTCATTTTACACCGCCATTATAGTAATACATAGAAACACTTCAAAAGCCCAATTATGATATTCTTCCAATTTTGACACTTAAAACTCTTGTATTAAACAACACTAATAACAGTTGCCACCACAAGAGATTGCTTAATATGTCCTACAAAGATTTAAGCACTCTCAAACTAATTAAGATCATTAATGCTTGATTAACCACGATCAGGTAACGCTAGGTGCCAGCTAAGACAGCAGTCTTCAGGTAACGCTAGGTGCCAGCTAAGACTGATTCCTATTTTTTTGCCATGATAGAAATAATTTCAAGTTTAGAAACCAGATTTCAAAATAACCACACTGCCAAATGCAAGCCATAGAACATGTTTCTCCCGTGATGTAACACAAATAAACAATCTAGTCCTAGTTCTTCTGGTTCCGTTGTTCAGAAGCAGATGTCCAGCTTCCTTGCCTTCAATTCACTTTGTAGAAGAGCAGAAAAATATACTTGAAAACTTATGTACTTTCAAAGTTACCATATACTCCCTCCATCCCAAAATAAGTGTCGCAATTGTATTCGTGCCGGCCAAACTTTCTTATGTTTGACTAGGTTTGTAGAAAATTTTAGCAATATTTGTATCTCCAAATAAGTATATTATGAAAATAGATTCAACGATCTATATAATGATACTAATTATGTACTATAAATATTAATATTTTTTTATATATATTTAGTTAAAGTTAAAAGTGTTTGACACCTCAGAAAACGAGAATGACACTTATTTTGGGACAGAAGGAGTATATTGCAACAAAAGGTTTAATCCCCAGTGCAATAACCAACAAAAATACACAAATCACCAATGCAATGTCTTGGGCAATACAAAATCATAATAAATATCTCCAATATACGGATGAGAGGAAGGTGCTATGATATTTTTGTTGTGATCTTAGAAAATTCCAAGCATAAAATTGAAAAAGAATTCATAATAAAATAACATCACTTCTGACTTGCAATAATCAGATTGGGGATCACTGATGTTCTAAACATAGAAAACCATTCTAGTCCAAGCATCTTACGTTTTAGAACTATATTTTCATGGTTTCTTGGTGAATCCACAATCGTAGACAGTAGCAAAAATAAAAATTTGCAAAGTACACCATGCCCACATACTTCTCAAACCTTAGGGTTCTTGGTGCATCCTCTCCCTGAATTGGAGAGAACCGAAGGAGTCATATGTGGAGTAGCTTTTTTATTATTTGGACAGGAAGTAGATGAATTCTCAGGAAATGGGGTTTACAAGGATTGTTGCGATAGATCAGGTGACTAAAATGGATTTGTACACAGTATTTAAAATACCCCAGTGTAAATTTTACACATCTAATCAATACACTTTAGCAAAAATCGAGATGCTTTGGACATGAATATATTTCTCAAATTGAATAAGGCCTAGTTTGGAAGTAAGGGCGAGGCAAAATGAGGGATGTAAAGGCCCCTCTGAAGAATTAAGTGGCTAATTAGAATGGCATGTCCGGAAAAGACTGGGATCCCGAGGGGGGTGGAGATTCTAAACTAGGCCTATGTATGCCATAGTATCTTGTTTGCACATATGTTGTTTTTTACTTCTTTTGCTGTATTTACAAGGAAAAGTATTCATTTATCCCACAACAGCATGTGACAAAGTGTGGTCTAGCAAATCCCACTTACTAAACCAAATATATCAACAAGATTTATTCAATGCGAAACTTAATGGATAGATGCTTTCAGGCAAAAGCGCCGGTCAGGACAGAAGCTCAGTTTGGACAAGACATGTCTATATCTTTCAATAAATTGCGCTTAGAAGGCAGTATATGTACGGGAACAAAAGTACAAGAGGGAAGATTTGGCGAACATTAGCCACTGCCAGCATCAAAGCCATGAGTGTGACAGCCATTCTGTGTTGACAGCTACTCTGAGACACAAGGAATCCGCGCAGTGACAAGAATAAATTAAAATAATAATAAACAATATTAATGCAATTAATCAATTGCACAATGAAGAACTAGTAGAGTAATAATTTAATACTCCCTCGGTTTAAATTCATAGTTCATTTTGGCTATTTTGGCTTTGTCCTAAGTCAAACATTTTTAACTTTAATCAAACTTTTAGAAAAATCCACCAGCATCTTCATTATCAAATTAATTCACTACATGCTTTGATAGTGCATTTATTTGAAATTTAAGTTACTATATTCTTTCAAAACTTGGTTAAATTTAGATTTTTTTCTTATATTTGACTTAGTATAAAGTCAAATTATAACCTATAATTGGGAAGGGAGTGAGTAACTGAATATACACCAGTAACTCGGCCATTCTGTTTCTTTTCACCAAACAAAAAACAAGTGTCGTTTTTTTGGATTATTTACATATTTACCATCATTATGATGTGAGTGGTATAAAAAGTACCATGTCAGTGACACAGTGTAAGATGTCATCCGTAAGGACTAGTTTCCAAGTAACAAATAACAATAGAACTAATCCAAGATATCCGACGATCCAAGCAAGTATACCAATCGAAATGAGAGTGCACTTAATCAGAAAGAGAATGAGTAGTGCTATTAGCAGTAGAGTTTTCTTCACCTTGGAGCCGTCGATTCCGAACTGGAAGAGCTTGATCCCGTGGGCACGGATGAACTCCAGGTTAGCCTCCGGATACGGCTCAGGGCACAGACACCTGGGACGCAAGCGCATTCAAGAACCAATCAAGAATGGTTGGTTCAATAGGCCGGCAGTCGGTGGATTGGGGGCGACACTCACAGGACGGAGCGGAGTCGGAGGGTCTCAAGGAACGGAAGGTTGGAGACGTCCGGGAATCCGGAGCGGTACACGCCGTGGTCCACCATGGCGAAGTTGAGCGGTGGTACCAGCAGCAGCTCCTCCCCCGCTGCCGCGGACGCCGGCTCGCCCTCCCGGCGTAGCAAGACCGCGTATGAAGAAGATGGCTGCGGCATGTCGTCGCCATCGTCCTCTGACAGTGACGACGGCGATGACAGCGACGCAGCCAGGTGCTGGCGGATCGTCCTGGCGGCAGGGGGGCGGCTCCTTGCGGTGGTGCAGGGCGTCCTCCTGGGTCACCACTTTGCTGGTTGCCGCCTCCTGTCTCATACCTCGGCGGAGGAATATCCAAATCCGATAGCACGCGTGGAGGGTCAAGTTTCTCAATCTGGTGGTGGAGTTGCTCTAGCTTCTGGGATTGCGGCGCAGAGTTGGAGGTCGGAAAGGGATTTTGATCGGTTGTTCTATGGGTGCGTGGAAAGTGGAAACGGAGGTAACCCCGGTTCAGTTGTCAATTGTCATTCCCCTTCCCTGTGAAGTGATTTTCCAAAAAAAAAAAAAAAAAAACGACCCCCGGTAGAGTACTTATGTGACGCACACGGCATATTCGATGCATCTTCCAGGATGGGACTGACCTGTCGCTGTTTCTCGGATCTAAAAAATACATTTCTATTCTTAATTTTTAGACCCAAAGTTTAATCAAATACACAAAAAAATATCAATGTTTATGACGTTAAATGAGTATACTGTAAAAATATATCTCTCTAGGGTTACTTATTTGCTATCATAAATATTGATACTTTATATATATTTAGTCAAATTTAATATAATTAAACTTTATACTATGTTATAGTTGTGTTCTTTTATGGACAGAGGAGGTACTCTTCTCTCGCTACTTCCACAATGAGAGTGGGATTAGACAATAGTATTTTCACTGTTCTAAATTATAAGTTGTTCTAACCTTTTGATACATAATTTTTACTACAATAGATATTAGGTAAATGTCCGTGTGTTGCAACGAAAAAAATAATACCATGAGAATGTAATATAAACATGTGTTATATAATTACCCGAGAAACAATACTTTGAGCGTGTGTTTACAATATTACTATACTCATGAGACTTCGTTAAAGATGAACAATATCTTTTCTTCTCTTTTTATCTTAGTCTCTGATATAGAACTTGTCGATATATGGGACCGGGACACCTCATCGCCTGTATTTCGACCAAGCCTGCCAACTGTGCTGAAGACGACGAGGAATGAGGCCCGAAGCAGCAGACGTGATGGACGTGATGTTTTTCAGGTGTGTGATTCTGTTGCGTCTGGCTCTTTTGACAATGGATTCTGTTGTGTCTGGCTCTTTCGACTACCTATGTCCCTCTGGAACAATGTAAAAATTAGCCCAAAAAGCCAAACAATTAAGCATAACATCAGTTAAGTGAACCAAGCGATTCCCACAATTAAATTCTTTTCTAAGTGAAATAGAATGTAGATAAACTTCTTTGTCAATACTATCCTAATGCAAGCTAATCATTAAGATGGTCAAGAAGAACTACAAATGATAAATGAGCTTTACTAAGTACTTGCGTTTAGCTAACTTGAATAGCCTCGTTCAGATGCAAGTATTTTAAAGTATTGGATAGATACTTTGCAAAATACTGTGGTTTGCAAAAGCTGTTGAGTGTTTGGATATGAGAATTCTTGTAGTTTCTAAAATTGTCATCTTTTATCAAAACTATAGTTTTTTTTTAGTTTTAGAAACTCCAATCATGATCTATTGTTTCCAATCCATAGTTTTGTGTCTTGACTTATAAAACCACATTTTCATTGTACCACAGTTTTCTAAAACTATGTCGTCCAAACAGGCCCTAATTTGTTTCGTCTCGGGCACCTCGTACAAAATATCATTTACCTGCAGAAAATTACCACCACCCTCTTTTTCAGTTGAGAGCAAAGCACATGATGCAGGAATTACAACAAAGGTTGGGGATTACACTACCAGAGAGTGTAATCCGTTACTACTGGAAAAGAAGTCCGTTACTAACCAATAACTCCTGACTAGCAACCTCAGCATCATTAAACATGATGCAATGGCCCATAGTGTTGTCCGTGGCAACTTTCACAATGAGAATCACCATGGCGCAGAGGCGAGCTCCTGAAGCACTTCATCGCTTTTCTTCAAGCTGGACTGCAACTCCTCCATCTCTGAATCCACTTTTTGCAGCACATCCTTCACAGTCGACAGCTGAAGCTCAAGAGCCTTCATTTTGTCCCCGGCACGAGCCCGCTCCAGTTTCAATTCCTCATACTTATCCTGCCACTCTGCATAGGATTCTCTCGACCGATAAGCAACACCAAGAAGACCATTGACACGATTGAGCAAGAACGCAACAGTTCATGCCCAGGAGCTCAAAGGCCTCCAGCGTCTTCTTCCAGACCAGGAAGTCCTCGCGGGAAGAGGCTTCCGCTTTGCAGGCCCTGATACCGTCGGCGATGCTGACCATCTCCATGATCACTCCCGCAACGAGGGTGGGATGCAGCTGCTTGAGCAGGTGCTTGTGAAGAAGCGACTTCTGGGAGCAGCAGAGCTCGTAGTACGTCCTGCGTAGGCGATCATGGAATTCGCAGTCGGTGGCCAGGCAGTCCAGGATGACGTTGACGTCGCTGAAACTTGTCACGTCATCGAAATCGATCTCTGAATATGAAATCCCGATGCCATTCCTGCTGCTGCCATCACTTGGAGGCACTTCGCGATTATTGTTTGTGGTGTCCGTCCTCAGTTATGACATCTTCGCAGCTTTGTTCTTCTCCTATTTCATTGAGATTCAGTAGTCTATATATGTCCATGTGTGATAGATTCTTAATTGCAAAATTAGCAACAACTTACTTACCTTTCTTGCGCGCTTCCAAATTCAGCAGATTGGGATCTACATCTGCTGTTTTAAATCCATTTGCTCTGACAATGTATACCTGAATGGAAAAAGGCATAGTCAGGAGTGAACATTCAGTGACTGGATTTGTAGTGCGCAGATGAAACAGTCCAACAAATGTGTACCCTGTCAACATATTATGAATGCAAAGAATAAGCAATCCACAGCACAATGCACATTGGGAGAAATCTTTCCTTGTTACTAAATTCTTCTCTGTTAAAATTTAAATCGAACTGTCAGTCTCGTACCAGTTCATTGAAAAAAAAAACTTGCCTTGAATTTCGTTGACTTCACAAGCTCAAAAACCACAACATCTCCAACCTTAATACCATGATCAATTGCGAAACCTCTCCACCCAGCGCTGAGTCCCTGCTTGTATCTAAGGTAAGTCGTATCATGGTCCTTTCCATTCTCATCTTCTAGCACAATTACAACATCTCTATTCAGAAGATGCTTGTCACAAAAGTGTTTTGGTAAACCCTAAAAGAGGAACACAAAAGTCAAATACAAAGAAGCAAAAGAGATACTGATCTCAGGTGCCTTGTACTGAATTAGTGGTTGACTATTTTATTTAATAACATGGAATCTTTCAATGAAGTGTCAAACTGTAATATAAACAGGAAATGCCATTAGCTTGCACATTATTTGTTTCCTAGATCTGCTATGCTCACCCTAAGCTTAATTTTCATGAATGAATGCAACAATGATTTGTTCAGGTCCCAGGAACATGGGGAAAATTCCCTGTGACTATGGAATTGAACCTTTCCAAGCCTTCATTGTGCCTCTAAGACGTATAGTTTTCACTTTGGGGAGGGTGAGCATTTTTCTGCTAATTTTATGTTCTGATAGAAATATAGTGTTTCCTCGCATTCTCTATTCGTTCAAACATGTTTTCCGTAAGAAGCAGATATTTTCTTCAGCATTGGGCAAACATAACAAGTATCAGCTTACCAGCCAAAAACCCTTGACGACGTGGGATCTTAGCATATGCTTGATGAAGCTAGGATGTTCTGCGGGTAAATTTGACTGTATCTCCTCAGCTCTAGCCATAGCAGATTCCCTATTTTCGTCAACACAACAACAATTTAATAAGTGCATAAGGGTTGCGAACTTCAGGTACAGTTTACTCACGACAATATAAAAATAAAACAAGACTAGAATTACCTTACACTTATGTGATGGCCATTAGCATCATATCCCTGTAAGGTCACAATTTGTTCATGGTTAGTTCAACCCTTCAGCCTAGTACTAATGGAAAGACAAGAAAAATCAAATTTGAAAAAAAAAAACAGAGAAGTTTCTGATAGAGCAGTATAAAGTGAAAAAAACAAAATCCACTCAAACTATAGTTTCTCGGGTATTCTGTTCTGAGTTTCAAATCCAATTAAGAAAATCTGAGTCAGCCCACAAAATTATAAAGTGTCCATTTTATAGTATCAAGCCTGTTATGATCTTATAAATGAAAAAACCGAGCTCTTTTCAGTGCTTCTATTCTATATATAGCTTTGTGTCAAATGAACTGATATAAATATGGAGATGGATAGCAGATCTTTACTTGTGTCTGAGGAACACCAGGAAGCTTTCTTTTCTTAGGCCCCACTCTTCTTGGCCTCACAATCTTCGACGATGAGAATATTCAAAGATCAGAAAGGTTAGAGCAATAAGTTTAGAACAATATCACAATTCAGCATAGACATAAAAATATTGATTTCAGATATAGTGTTCTTTGCTGGTCATGTAATACATTAACCTTAGTAATACTATGAAGAATTGCACATGAGTCCACGTGCTGCTGCCTGTTGGCGTACTGCCGCCAGGCGTTCACGTTCCTCCTTCGCCTCGAGCAACGCCATTATGCGATCCAACGTTGTGGACATATGACTAGAGCTGCTCAGACATGTGACGATGCCCCTCGGCAAGGGCGCGTAAGGCGTGCGCAGCAGAAGCCATGGGAATGGATCAAAACCAAAGCAAGCTGATACCAGATGTTATGATCCTTGGATCATTTGGGGATAACCATTGCCAGGAAGATGGCTGAACAAAATCGGCGTGGAGGGAGACTAGAGTATTTAAGAGAATCGGATTGTTTGTTCTTTCTTCATTGCTTTCCTTCTTGGTACATCACCTCTCTATATATAGAGAGGACAAGAAGGCCCAATCAAATCATAACAAATCATATCCAATCCTATCTCTAATTAATCCAAATCTAACCCTATCCCTAACTGATCAAATCCCTCTAATTGATCTAATCTAATCTCTTTCCTAATCCTTATTCCTTCCTTAGTCCTTAGTAAGGGCGCTATAGGCCACGCTACATTACCGCGGGTACTGTTCATGCCAGCCGAGGCTGGGCCGTCCTGGGCCCAACACCCATAACAATGACAATGCTATGACCAATGGCACAATGATATGATGATTATTCAATATCAATATAGTGTAAAGACGAACTGCAAATCTAGTGTATATACTTCTATAAGATTGACACTGTGCACAGAAGAAATAAAGTGGCAGACATGGCAGTACACTTACTTCTATAGGAATAACCTCCCCGTCATCATCGTCTGTATCACCACAATGAATTGCTAATGCTGCAGGTTCGTTAGCAACAACAATAGAAAGCTCAGCATCCTGCAATCGTGTAACTTTAGTTATTCTAGAGCCACGAAAACGGCAACACATTTGTATGTTCAGCGGGATGGTACTACTCTGAATCAGAATGTTTTAAGAGAAATGCCCTCACGGCCTCACCATTGGTATGGCATCATCATCCTTGTCACTCTTGCTACTGCCGGCGCCGCTGTCCAGCAAGTCCGTCCTCCACTTGATCAATTCCATCTTCTCCATCTTGGCGTTGGTGGATCGGGAACCAGCGGGCCTCCCCCTTTTCCCCTGGTTTCAGAGAGAAACAAGCAGAAGCAGGGCAACGGATTCAGTACATTCAGATAATCGATTCAATAGCAAGAATACGAGTCGATTCAAGAAAACCCGGAGAAATCGCAGTAAATAAATAAATTAAAGAACCAACCCAAGATCGTCAACGAGATTAATTAATATGCGATAATAAATGAATGTTCTTTTTTTTTTGAACTCAATAAATGAATGCACTTGATGATAAACAAGTCGATGGCAGGGGATTTAATTGGGAAGAGAAAAGAACATGCTTTGATGGGCTGGTCGATCCCCATTGCCGCCGCTATGCTTAAGCTCGAATGCCTTCTGTTCACTGCGGTTATATCAGGAATTGGGGTTTCAGATTCGAAATGCAGATGGAGAGGAAGAGCCGGACTGTTGAGTGATTGACGGAGGATGGTATGAGTGGGTAACGTATATATGGTATAGTACTGAAATGAAGGAGCCGACCGTTGAGGGCGTGTTCGGTAAGCTGGCCCGATGGCCTGGCTGCGCCCTTGGGCTGCAATGCTGTGTTGCTGGCCCAGTCTAGAGTCTGCGCCGTACGAAACTTAAAGCACCTTGGTCAGGCCCCATGAAAACGAGGAGGGGGTTCGTTTTTTTTGGCCGAATTTTTTACAATTTAGCATTTTTTTTTGAAAGTTTCTCATAAATAGACTTCTTGCGGAAAGAATTCAGAAAATAGACCCTTAGCTTGGCGCCATTGATGCTGACGCCTACCTCGGCGCCAGCGTCTCTGGCGCTGAGCTCCTAGGCATGGAGGATGGCATGGCAGGGAGCTCGACGCTAGTCACTCTGGCGCCGAGCTCGTCGCCAGAGTGACTGGCACCGAGCTTCCAGTATTTAACCCCAGCCCAGCCTTCCTGTCCGAGCGTTATTCCTCTTCTTTCTCCTCCTTCTCGGGTTTTTTCTCTCCCCACTTCACCCTACCTCACGAATCTGCGACCTTAAAAACCTTGATTTGATCCGTAGATCTTCAAGAGCATGGTATCCTCGCTCCCCTCCTAGTTTTTTTCGCATTGATTCGGTATATATTAGTCGGATTTTTCAACCTAAGAATCGTCATCACTTAGGGTTTCATTGTATCCCTCAATATATATATATATTATACAACCGTTAGATGATGCCAAGGCGAGGAAAAAGCTAGCAAACCTAGGCGTATGTAGTTATGTTATGGGTTCATTGTTTTGCATCAAATGAGAGACCCTAGGTTTAGGGTTTAATGTTAACTACTTTCATTTCTTAGAACGAAATTGGTTGTATTGTAGTTATGGTTCTCATTGATATTTATTTGTGATGTTTTGATTTATGTTTGTTGAATTGCATCCATTTTGTTAGATGCAAGAAATGTTTCGGGAGGAGTTTTGGTGAAAACGGGGTCGTCCTCGAGAATTATACCCCGACACGTCTAGCAAAGATGCTCCCGTCCCTCCAGACCTCCCTGTCCCTAACTGTGACTGTAGTTTCCCAGCCCATGTTTTTCAATCGAAATATCCGGACACAGCGGCGCATTGCTTCTACACATGCAGTCGTTTTAATGTAAGAAATTATTTCCACTATCCTTTTTCTTTATTTGTGTAAGTATGCTATTAATATTTTATTGGAATCTCGTTGTGTAGGACCATGAGAGGTGCTTTTTCTTTCAGTGGATCGACGGCGCAAACAAGTTTGATCCTAGGTACCTCCTTTTCGACGATTGGTTTAGAGGGAGACATCCACGTGAGCACTTCAAGCGGTGGGTTTCACCCCCCCTAACCCTCTGCCAATGACGGCTAAGGAGAAGCACCTAGCCATAGTTAGATGACTCAAGGAACCTCCTCTGTGCGATTACGGAGATCGAGCTGTGATAAACCCTGAGAATACGTTGGAGTTTGTGTCCAAACAAGGATGAAGTAAGTGCAAAGTGTATGTGTTCAAATCTTGAGCTATATGTGTTCATGTACTAATGTCTCATTATTTAGGTGTTTTCAATAGTGAAGTGTCGTTTCAAGGAATGGTTGTATGGTCCTAAGAACCAATGGCCGGAAGAACCGCGGAGGGTTAAGGAAAATAACAAAGAAAGGGTAATCTACAAAGCACCTCCTGTCATGTGCGAATGTGGTGTTAAATCCAACTATGGCCTAGTTCCTTCGGAGCTTGGAATAGGCCATTATTGCGGCCATATGATTGAGTATGATGAGGTTCGTTATTTTTGTGGTAAACATGGAATTGTATTTTATTTCTTTTGCTAAGACATATATGATATAATATTTCTTTTGAACAGAGCACTAGAAAATGCAGGTGGGAATGTTATGATGGTCAAGCTAAGTTCTTGGATGAACTGAAGAAGAGGCAACTAATTGCATGGAAGAGAGGATATGGACCCAACTACGTCAACCTATTCGTTAAACATCACAAAGAAAAGATGCGTCAGTTTGCTAGACAGCGTGGTATTTGCAACCCGATTGATGTTGGGCTTAACAAATGAGGATTGGAGAGGCGGATGAAGTTAGAGGAGGAGAGGGCAAGGAATGAGGTAAGGGAGGAGACAAGAGTATAGATGCAGATCTTGAATGAGCATGTTGCTACATTATGTGTCAGTGAGTGCTTGAAAGCCTTTTTTTCATTGCTTGATTTTAAAAAGTAATATAATCGTGTTGCTAACTGATTGCATTTTATACATGAAGGGATTGGTTGCAGCGAGGAACATGCTGCAGAGGTGGCTCGTGCAAGGTATGAGGAGAAGAAGTTAGATGAGCATAGATCGTGAGCTGATCGCACCGTTCAATCACTGATTGTGTTGTCTGATGAGGAGACCAGGATGAGGACGATACTGGCAGACTGAGTGAGCTCATTGCTCTAGTAGAGGTGGGCATGCAGACGTAGGAGGTTGAGGACGACACTGGCAGACTAAGTGAGCTCATCGCTCTAGCAGAGACGGGCATGCAGGCGAAGGAGGCTGAGGACGACACTAGCAGATTGAGCGAGCTCATTGCTCTAGCAGAGGCAGACTTACAGGCGAAGGAGGATGACGACACGTTCTTTACTCAGGCCGCAGCGACCGCAGATGAAGTGGAGGCCTCTTACTACAGGCGACAGGTAGGTCAGAGCAACGCAGGTGAGCCTAGCCACAGCAATAGGGTTATGGTAGAGGACTAGTACTTGGATGATGAGTTGCTTACTCAGTACGTTTGAGACTAAGGATTTAAAGGTGCATTTGCCCCTATGTCTACTGTCGGCACATACTTCTAGTATTAATATGTTGTTTGATGTAGCATAGTTTTGAACTTTTCATTATGTGGTTGTTTTCATTATTTATGGTCTTAATATTCTGCTTAATGATACAGACGTATTGAAATGTGAATACTTGCTGCAAAAAACTAACGACGTACGGCATTATATAAATCAACACACAAAACACATGAAATGGCATGTGACTACATGTACCGAACCTAGGTACAGAGTTTCCTTTGACTAAACCTAATATGCCTTAGGTAATTAAACCAAACAACAAACACATAGATGTGGTATGTGAAAAAGATAAAGTCATCATAGTAGTGTGGCCACATAGCAAATTGTGTTGCACCTTCTCCATAGTAGCCTCCCGTTGTTGTTGGTGGTGGTGGCAGGGTGACAGGGGAGGCCCCTTGTTGTTGTGGTTAGTGCAGGTGCAATATGGATCATTGCAGAGTGCCTGCTGTGAATCGGTACCATTGTTGTTGTTGTCTTGTCCATCGTCCTTGTAACCACTGCTTACTTCCCTTTCTAGATCGAAGATACGGTTTTGTAGGTAGTAGATGTACTCTGCATGTGGATAAATAGGTCGAGGATCGGCCCACCTACTAAACCTACAGTTTTCTTCGGCCAAGGAAGACTACAATAAGTATGTCGTATAAGTTATATACAAGAGAAACATATTGAAGAAACAAAAAGTAATAGCAATTACCCATGCTCATGGGCATTTGAAGAAATGATGACCTCCATCTATTCCCTTGGTGAACATCTGCACTAGACAGTCCTCACCATGCATGTATTTTGGCCACTCTTCTTTCCTTTCATCGTATCCTCTTAGTGGTGCCTCTTTGGTGAAATCACTTTTGCTCTCAACTGTGAATCTCTCATAAAGAGCTTCCTCAAAGAACTCGGGCCCAAGAGGACCCTCCCACCCCTGGTAGTTCCCTTTCCCTTTCCTCTCCCTCTAGATGACCCTCCAGACATTGGTACTGCAATAAAAGAAAATGCTGAGGAGTGTTCTTCTTCCTTATTGTGTGTGTGAATGAGAGGGAGTGAGTGGTTATTTATAGGTTGAGAGGAGGAATGGAGGCCTCTCAGTGTGCCATGTCAGCGATCTGTGTGCCTCTTCACCTAAGCCCTTGGATCAAACAATAATAAGATGGATGGTGGAGATAGAGTGGAGTTGTGCTTTCTTGCATGCTAGTACTATATTAGTGATGTGATAAATCGTTGTTGTCTCTGTATCTAAAAAGTCTATTTTTATTATCTGAAAACCATAGAATAATTCACTGTTGATTGGTAACCCTAGATTCATCTACAAAGCGTATGTACGATACGTTTGGATTATACTCTTTCTAATAAATTTATAGTTAATCTGTGTACTACATTTGTGCCTTTTTAACAGTGTAGTATGATTATTGTTTCACAGAAAAAATTCACAAGAGTTTCCCTTGTTTTAGGAGCATCCATAGTTACAAACAGAGACATCATTATATATTCTAAACATTTAATCATCCAAGGAGTAAAATACAACCACAACGAACATCACAACCAACATAATATGTCCTGCGCAGTCCAAATAGTCCCGGGTGCAAGGACCTCCTCCACCGAAAACAAACCCTGACAGTCGGTCTAGAAAGAACTAGATCCGCGACAAGAGAGCAACATGCCTTCGAAGTGCCCATACACAAGTATGTGCTCGGGATAATAAGTCTGTGACCTGCCTAGAGTCATATGCAACGATCGGTCCTTAACCGACCAGACAGGAAAAAACAGTGTAACCAAGCTATGCCCCATGTCCACGGTGACACAACTCCTTACACTCACCAATACCCAAACCATATCCCTGTCCGGTCACCATTTTCCTTTCCACCATTTTCATATTTTCCAAGTGATAGTAATCCAATAATATATTTTCTATCTCTCGCGAGTGACAGGCAATCACTCGACTTCTACCGGAGTCCTGTAGCATAGCATTCTACACGATCCTATCATACTAGTAAGACTAATAGGAATAAAGATATATATGCAAGTGGGTTTCATCCAACTCCTTAAAACTTAATGCACAATTATAATTTAAACTGCAGAAAGTAGGGGTTGTGCACCGGGGCTTGCCTAGGCAAAAATATAATCAGAAGTTAGCTTTCCATCATGGCGACATGATCTCCAAAAGCACCATTCCTCCAGCAACCCCTGACGACTCCGTGATCCATCGACGTCCCTATCATGATATGCATGCGATGCAATGCAAAGATGTAATTAATCAACTGCAATCGTGACTCGTATAAATACGCTTTATGCCTCTCAAGTTAACGAGCTAGTTCTAACGACGACCACACTTGGCTACATATTCCCGTTGTCGGATAAGACGTTATTTCCCAACGATTATTTTAGTCATATAAACCCAAGTTGCTTCTTTATTTTGTTTCTATCACTTTAATCTTTATTCGCAATAGGACATCATTATCTATCTAGCCAACTAATTATTCCGGAGCTACAACAATTACAGTGAGTACCTAATATTGCTAGGAACCTACTGTAACAATTTCAGACCCAATACTATTACCAATTTAGCATGGAAATTCGTACGAGTTTATATTTTACAATATCAAGTACCTTAATTTAATTATATAGCTTCCCAGAATATTATCCAACTATGCGAACAAAAGATACTAACAAGTAGATCATGATTTTAGGAGACTAACAAAATTGGTTTTACCATTTTTAGATCCCTATACTATTTTATATTGATTTTACAATTTTATTCCCGAGACTAAATTAGCAATTGCTTAGAACAAAAGGGCCAACAAACAACAGCCGGCCTAGTGGCCCATTCGGCCAGGCCCAGCGGCGGGCAGGCGGTGGCCCAGTAGCGTTGCGTAGCCCACTGACTAAGCACGGCCTAGCTAGGGCGCGCGCGCGCGTGGCCCGCAGAGGCACGAGGCCCAGCAGAGAAGGCGTGGCCTAGTGCGCGGCAGTGGCGTGGCCCAAGCGTGAAGTGGTGGCGGCCTATTTATGAAATGACCCCTACACTTTTCTCTAATCAATCCTAGGTCCATATTACTGTTTAATGAGTCATGTATTTGCAAAAAGGGACCCCGTATAATTCTCCTTGTTGGACTTCTCACCTCGGCTCCTCCCACAAAATAGAGCACCGGCAAGGAGCCCATCCGCCAGCCATAGAATGGCTTGTCGGCGACGAGCAGCAGGTGGTGGTGTGGTGACTAGCGCAGGCAGCGCCAAGGCGGTGGTGTGGCGCGCAGCTGTGGGCAGGAGCAGGACCGAGGGACGCGGCCAGCGTGAGGCCGTGGTAGAGCCGAGACGGCGGGGTAGCAGCGAACCGCGGTGCGGCCGGACGCTATGGCACAGACACCGAGGAATCACGAGTCTAGCGTGGGATTGGGTGCGAGACACCGGCGGCTTGCGCCTATGGGGTACGGCGGGCGGTGATGGCGGGCGAGTCGCGGCCATGGTGGTTGTGGCAGCGGCCGCGGTGCTTCGAAGCACGGACGACAGAGACATGGCGAGGAAGAAGGCCGGCACCAGCGGAGTCATGCAGGTCACGGAAGGAGAGGCGGCTCAGGCGCGCAGGCTGTTGCAGAGATGGGACGCTTCACCGGCGATGATGCTCGCACTCGAGGCATGCGACCATGGCGGACGGGAGCTGTGCGCGGCCATGGCGGCTGACTGCGAAGGAGAAGGAGAGCGGCAGAGCACAGGACATGGCTAGACAGCTGTCTGCGAGCAGAGCCGTGGTGGCGCTACGGGACACGTCCATGACGGAGACGCAGCGCTAACCAAGGGCGCACAGTGGCCAGGCGATGGCGGTGGGCAGCCTTGGTGGGAGCTCGCGCGAGGACTTGCGTGCGCTCGCGCGTGCCCTGACAGCAGGTGTGACCACCGTGGGGGAAAAGGAAAAGCGGTGCGGCGGCCCGAGAGGAGCGGCGCTGAGGGCCTGCGCGCGTGGAGGGGCGTTAGCGCCTGGGAGAGGCAGGGGCAGGGGAAAAGCAGTGATGGCGCTGTGGGGAGGAAGAAGGAGAGGTGTCGATGCTTCACGGGCCCAGGCGCGCAGGGAAGGGCACCGTGGTGCTGCCGCGACCATGAGCGGGGGAAAAAGGAGGGCGAGTAGGGGACAAGTCTGGCATGGCCCGGACTCATCACAGGCGCGACGTGATGGTGGAAAAAGACTGCACAGCACAGAGAGGCCAGGCAAGCAACCAAGACATGTAAGGTAGGCAAAGGCAGCAGAGGTATTCAATGCGATGTAAGGTGAGGTGACAGAACCAGTAGTTGGATGGCGGCGCGTAGTGGGGGCATGGACACCACAGCATAGCGTGGCCGATAGAGAAACACGACGTGACGCGAACAAATTGGATAGCTGTAAAATTCTATCTTTGATTTATGAGCTACCATATATATATATATATATATATATTTCTATTGGGTATCTTTACTTACCAAAACAGGAGTTGCATTTGCCTCAATCAAACTTGCGCTCCTGATTTATTCAAGTACTAAATACAAACTATATTTTATTTTGTTTATAGTTTTAATCCGATTAACTTCCACCAACAAGTATTTCACATAAAAGTTCATACTTCGCACTAACCCATAGAACCAAAAATATTTAAGCGCTATTTGATTACTTTGCTCAATATCGTTTGCTAAAAATGGCATTTTAACATAAGCTCAATATTTAAGTTTTAAAATCCGAGAAACTCATTCTAGAAATTTCACTAAGACCTAAATCGTAGTGCTAAAAAGGATCATAACACCAAGGTGTTACACGTCTCCAATTAGGTTCTCTCTTGGGAGCCTGAGCCTGTAGACGTGGTCACTAGCCCTTGAACGTTTGTGTATCTATGCCTTGCTTGAACCATAGGCCTAAGCTTAGTTCCCTTGAATGCTTGCATGTGTCGTGGTTGTCCCACTCCTGTGTGGGAGGACCTTGCTCAAAATTCCTTGTTAGATCTCATTGCTCCTTCTTTTACAGATGATCTGGTGCAATGCTAATCGCTATCGATCCTGGCTTTGGAACCTTTTCCTCACAGATAATGTCATTGCTTTATCAACTGAATCCCTAGTTAGTGCAATGGCTCTGTCCCTCGAATCTCATGTATTTTGTCTCCAACTCTTTCAAGTCTCTGGATGTTTATCAGTCTTGATCTCATGTTGGTGCTCGACAAGACCAAATCTTATGTTAATCTTTATCTAGTAATCACTTTGGTGGACATGAGGCGTTTATGGAAATTAAGCAAGAGTCTCCTGCTTAGTTGCCTTCGGCAATTAGGCTATGTTCTTTTGTGCTGTATTTTGACCTTCTGATCGCCTCCTTGTTGATTCCTAACCTTGTGACTATCCTTGTTTGCTATCCCTCTTTTGCACAATGCTTGTTCTTACAATCTAATTGGTGCCACTAGAAATTTCACTTTGGTTGTATGTTCAGTAATGGTGCCATGAGTAGCGATCTATGGTGCCACGACAGAACCTAGGGCCTCCTTGTGGGCGGCCGACACATGGTTGTGCTACTAGGTGCGCGCTGGTATCGAGGTTTCTAGTCATGATCCATTGCCGAACTGTACCGATGTGTTATTTTCACGTGAGCTCTTCCTTGGTTATCTCTCCATATCTTATCGAAGATCCATATATTAGACTGAAAGTAGTAGAGCTTCCTTTTGAAGTCACAAAAAGGATAACCTTTGAAGAACTGGTCACCGACATAAACATTAACAGACTACAAGAGGTGGTAGACAAGTGACTCCACTTGGTTGTCCCAGTACTGACGTCCGTCACCTAGTGAACAACTTATGTCATCATTGTTGGATCAGAAAGGCACACAACACTTAATGTTGGACAAGTTGTTAGTCAGATAAGAATCGAACGTCACATTATGATTATGACCTGGCTATCCAAGTCTTGATTATTATGTGCATGTTGATTGCACGGTCGAGATCAACAATCTCTAGTGTGACCCCTTTTCTGCTGACTTCAATGGCGACCATTGGTTTATGCTTCGACCACAATTCTTATTGTTAAGAATGAAGATTTGGGACCTTTTTAGTGTTGAGAGCCAAATGATTAGTTACTAGTATGAAGCTTCACCTCTCGCTAGGTGACAACTTTTTGCTAATTATGAAGGCTATGTCTCGCAGAGCAATGTTGAGCAATGAAACAACAAGCCATTTAGCAATGCAACTACTGCATTGTTTTCCAAAACCTATGCTATCAAGTCAATTCCATCTTGGACAATCACATAGATAGTATAAGACGTTGTATTGGCTACGTAAGGAGCTAGCGAAAGCACGTCCCTAGTTTCAGTTAGCATCTTTGTGCCCCTAGGTGCCCCTAACACATGTGTCTAGACTCTATTGTACGAAGTGTCGAAGGATATATAGGAATGGTTCCTTATCTCTGTAGGACTGTCCCTCCATGAAGAGTATGCTTTGTGCCCTGCGAAAACAGCCCACAAGTCCAATGCTTGTGCATAATCAAGTTGGTGTCAAGAACGATGGTTGAAGTGTTATCAGAGAAGCATGTGAGGAAAACTCTAGCCTCCATCCTCAGCTAGAGAAAGGCTGTTGCTGCTATGAGAAAGGCTAGAGAGTGCAAAACACACACCTCAACGTGAAGCAAAGAAAAGGGAGAACACAAAATCTATCTAGATTTTGTGGCACTAAACTAGTTATCTTCAAGCTAGCGATTAGTGACTCAAACAAAGTTGGATTGACCCCAAACTTGGTGATCTCATTCCTTGCTTAGTGTCGGTACAGGACCCATAGGATACCCTGCAAGAAAGGAAGAAGATCTAGTCCAATTAAGATTCTTCTCCTATAATCTTAGTAGTAGTATTACTTTGTAATCCTACTAGGAACTCTCATTGTAAACCGACTAGGATTTTGGCCTCCTGACTATATAAAGGAGGGCATGGCACCTTAGATCGGGAGTTCAACAGAGCAATTGTATGACACAACGCTTCATAATCAATCCAACGCAAAGGCTAACACTAACTGGATGTAGGGCTATTACTCGATCTGCGATCGAGGGCCTGAACCAGGATAAATCGACTATCTCTTACGTTAACCATTGAGTTCTGCATACGCTGAAACCCGAACATACTACCCCAGGTACCCCCGTGGCAGGCTATCGGTGATCAAACATCGACAGCTGGCGCGCCAGGTAGGGGCTTTCGGCGACTTTGCATCCGAGAGCTTGATGGACCTCGATAACATGATCTTCTCAAAGGGATCGACCTTCATCTTCGGTTCATGGATCTGCAAGGCAGGCGACGATGGCAAGCTCCAAGGCCATCTCCTTGAAGAATTAGATCATCATCAAGATCATCCTATTTCAACGATAATGATGGATCAGCTTGCCGGAAGATTCGCACAGCTCAATCCGACTCAGTTCTCGCAAGTTCACGCATCCGACTCAAACTCAAGTTCTGCTTCCAAAATAAAGTCTTATCCGAGTTCTTTCGGAAAACCAAGTTCTTTTCTGACAAAGCTCCAGGACATGATGTCAACCTATCAAGAATACTATTCAGATACACCCAGAATACTTCAAAGAAGTTGGGTCTTTTTCCGTTCGGACTCCACAACATGGCAACATCCTATCAAACATGGCACAAAGGATCCACTTATCCCATGCTTAGAATGCCACTGAAGGGAGCCTAGGAAGGTCTCATTTTAACCATAACATCTCAATACTGCATCATTCACTGGCCAGATACCATTCCCGAGGATGACGACGCCCAACTAGTCAATGACACGACAACAACAATTCTACCCTACCAAGAAGGAGATTCCATCTATAACTTTGAGACCTCTACTGAAATCATCAACAGCTCTGCCAGTACAGAAATCAACGACAATGACAGAACAACTCACGCTAGAGAAGTACTCATGATTCGTCGTCCTCAATCACCATTGATCCCCCATAAGCACCCGACGTAAGGTCTTCAGATGAATCCAAGTCGAATATATCACCATTTATCCAGGGATACGATGGTGAGACTGAGAGCCAGAGGCAAGCAAGAGAAAGGAAGAACAAATTGAAACAAGGACGACAACCCCATGCGAAACAGCGAAAAGACACTTGGATCCAATATGAATCAGACCTAGCCGAGTAGAATAGAAGAAAATTAGAATGAGAAATCAAAGAAGGACGAGTGACTACTCCCTACGATAAGATTCGGGAAGCACTAGAAGAACTCAGGGCAACCTCACACCCCAATGAGAAACAAGAACAGCTTCGAGATTTCCTTCGATCAACAATCTTTAAAACGAACGACGGAAAGGCAACATCTCATGAATAGGAAGACCGAAATCAAAGGAAGTCTGCTTTTGAAAGACTAGGACCAAGTGGAAGTCACAATGGAGGAAGCCGAAGAAATCACAGTCAAAATAACCGAGTCGAGCAACCAAGAAAGGACAGGAGGAGAGCACCTACTCAGACGGCCACACAAAACTACTCTTACCAAGACAACAGTTGGCAAGAAGGGGGCGCAGAATCAAAATATACAGAAGCCAGAACACATGATAGATTTCCCTATTTTGCAAACCGACTCACATCGATTCGACTACCTCACAAGTTCAAGCCGTCCAACCACTCCAAGTACGATGGCAAGACCGAACCAAAGCAATGGCTCAGGATTTACTCGCAATCGATTGAATTAGCCGGAGGAGACGATGACATCAAAACCTTGTTCTTCCCCATGGCCCTAGAAACCATGCCGCTTCAATGGTTTGACAAATTAAATCCCAGATCAATTAGAAATTGGGAAGACTTACAAAGAGCTTTCTGTGAAAATTTCACAGGAATTATTACACATCCAATCACCCACGCAGAATTAAAAGGACTCAAGCAGAAAGGAGGTGAAAGTCTTAGAAATTACTATCGACGATTTGGCGAACTACGAGCTCAAGTACATGACATCACACAACGAGAAGTAATCAAAGCTTTCTCTCATGGAATCGTGGCTAGGTGGCAATTCCAAGACTTATGCAAAGAAAACCCAAGAAATAACAAAGAATTCAGAAGAACAGTAGAAAAGATGATTACTGCGGAAGAAAAAATGAAAGAAAGATTACTGGAAAGGAACAACAGAGACAACCCGGACAGGCAAAATCCTCGAAACAACAGACATTAGGAGAGAAAGCGAGGTCTAGACAACACGGTAGCAATGGCTGACAAATCAAAAAAATTTACCAAGCCCAGAAGATATGACGACATTGAGAACATGTGTTGCCCTTTGCACCCCAACGGGAGGCACACCATCGGAAATTGCTACAGCTTCAACGAAAGGTACACTAGAAAAGATAGCAAGGAAAACAATAAAGAAGACAAATAGAAAAAAGGAGACAACCATGATGACAAGGGATTCCAAAAATCCAGAGGGACAGTAGCAGTAATCTTTGCTGGGATTCCATACTCCAGAAGCAAACATCAAGAAAAGTTAGTGCTACGAACAATTATGGCCACAGAACCCGCTACACTAAGATATCTCAACTGGTCAAAGTACCCAATCCAATTCTCAGGAGAAGACCAGTGGACTAGCATAGGAAATGCAGGCCATTACCCATTGGTTCTAGATCCGACCATTGCTGGCATGACTGTCACGAAAGTACTAATTGACGGAGAAGCAGGACTCAACATCATCTTTTCAGAAACTCTAAGGAAGATGGGACTACAACTCGCCGGGATGATCACACCAACAAGCACACCTTTTTATGGCATAGTACCCAACAAGGCAGCAATGCCACTTGGACAAATCACTCTACCGGTTACCTTTGGGACTCCCTCAAATTACCGCACTAAGTTCATCAAATTTGAAGTCGTAGATTTCGATTCCTCATATCATGCAATTCTTGGGCGCCCAGCACTAGCAAAATTCATGGCAATACCGCATTATCCATACCTGTTGCTTAAAATGCCAGGACCTAACAGAGTTTCTTTCTCTTTGGAGCGATTTAAAGCTCACATTTGACTGTGACATATAGGCGATCCAAATTGCAGCAAAGGCACAGGCAAACGATGGAAGAAAAGAAATAGCCACTATCGCCGTAGAAACAAGCCAAGAAGAACTAGAGATACCAGCTAAGAGACCGAGCATCCTAGCACCACCAAAAGAAGCCAACATGAAGCAAATCGACCTAGGCACCGGTGATCCCACAAAAACAGCAACCATCAGTGCCCACCTATCGGCAAAATAGGAACTCGCGCTCACCAACTTTCTTTGGGACAACAAGGACATTTTCGCTTGGAAGCTGGCCGACATACCAGGGGTCCCAAGAGAGTTGGCTGAGCACGGAATTGATATCAATGAAGGCTCCAAGCCTGTAAAGCAACGACTACAACGATTCTCTCCTGACAAGAAGGTAGCAATTAAAAAGGAAATTACAAAACTAATAGCAGCTAGATTCATCAGGGAAATTCTCCATCCGGATTGGCTAGCAAATCCAGTTTTGGTATAGAAAAAGAACACAGACGAGTGGCACATGTGTGTTGACTACATAGATCTCAACAAACACTACCCAAAAGATCCATTCAGGCTACCACGCATTGATCAGATAGTTGATTCAACAGTAGGATCTACCCTATTATCTTTTCTTGATTGCTATTCCAGGTATCACCAGATCGCATTAAAAGAACCGGACCAAAGCAAGACATCTTTTATCACTCCGTTCAGTGCCTACTGCTACAGGACCATGTCGTTTGGACTTAAGAATGCTAGAGCCACTTACCAAAGAGCCATTCAAACATGCCTTGGTGATCAGATCGGCAAAAACATAGAAGCATACGTGGATGACGTGGTTGTAAAAATAAAGAACCCAAATACACTGATTGAAGACTTAAAACAAACCTTCGAAAACTTGAAGAGGTGGAGGTGGAAATTGAACCCAAACAAGTGCGTATTCGGAGTTCCCTCAGGACAACTACTCAGATTCTTGGTCAGTCATCACAAAATAGAAGCAAGCACCAAGCAAATTCGAGCAATAACAGAGATGGGCCCTCCTCGAAACATAAAAGAAGTACAAAAATTAACAGGCTGCATGGCGGCACTCAACCGTTTCATATCAAGACTCAGTGAAAAAGGGTTGCCTTTCTTTAAACTACTAAAGAAGACAGACAAGTTCGAGTGGACAGAAGAAGCCAATGAAGCTTTCAAGAAACTTAAGGCATCCTCACCTCCTCACCAGTCCTCACACCTCCAAAGAAAGACGAAGACATGATGCTATACATTGCAGCAACTACTACTATAATCAGCACGGCAATAGTAGTGGAAAGAGAAGAAGAAGGGTGCGTGTATAAAGTACAATACCCAGTATACTATATCAGCGAAGTGCTATCAGAATCAAAAATCCGGTATCTGCATGTGCAAAAACTACTCTATGCCTTACTGATCACTTCACGCAAGCTTCATCACTATTTTGAAAGCGACAAGATTACCTTGGTGACAGATTTCCCACTAGGAGACATCTTACGCAACAAAGATGCAACAGAACGCATATCCAAGTGGGCAGTTGAACTCGGTGCTCTCAACATTGATATTACCCCACAGAAAGCAATTAAATCTTAAGCCCTTGCTGATTTTGTTACGAATGGATAGAAATTCAACAACCCGTATCAAGCGCCATCCTTGATCATTGAAAGACGTACTTTGATGGATCACTTAAGCTAGGCGGAGCAGGTGTAGGCGTCCTCCTAATTTCTCCAGATGGAAGACAACTAAAGTATGTCCTTCAGATATTATGGCAAGCCACCAACAATGAAGCAGAATATGAAGCTCTCATACACGGGCTAAGAGTGGCTATTACACTCGGAATCAAGTGACTACTTGTATACGGCGGTTCGGTAGTAGTCATCAACCAAGTCAACAAAGATTGGGATCGCACCAAAGAAAACATGGGTGCTTACTGTGCTAAAATCCGAAAACTCGAAAAACACTTCCAAGGACTAGAAATTCTACATGTCCTGCGGGATTCCAACATCGCAGCAGATGTTCTTGCCAAGCTTGGATCCGATAGGGCAGAGGTCCCACTCGGTGTATTCATAGAGGAGTTATCAGTTCCTTCTATCAAACAACCCGGTGAGACGACCACAGAACTCACAGCCAAAGGCAACCAGATTCTGGTGATAAACACATCATGGACACAAGTTTTTATTGATTACCTCAAAGAGAATAAGTTGCCAGTAGAAAAATAGCAAGCCACACAAGTTGTCCGCAGAAGCAAGAATTACGTCCTAGTGGGAGACAAGCTATACAGAAGAGCTGCATCATCAGGAGTACTCCTAAAATGCGTCTCATTTGAAGAAGGCAAACAAATCCTAGATGAAATACACTCAGGCTGCTATAAAAATCACGCCGCTTCAAGAACACTAGTCGGCAAAGCATTCCGCACCGGTTTCTACTGGCCAACCTCTTTGAAAGACGCAGAAGAACTCGTCAGAAGATGCAAAGGTTGTTAGATGTTCGCAAGACAAGCTCATGTGCCAGCCCACAACCCCATCTGCATTCCACCCGCTTGGCCTTTCTCCTACTGGGGGCTGGATCAAGTGGGACCTCTCAAGAAAGCAAAGGGTGGTTTCAAGTACATCTTTGCAGCAATCGACAAGTTCACCAAATGGATCGAATACAAACTACTCGCAAAATACAACGCAGCCAAAGCGGTCGAGTTCATCCAAGATATTATGCACCATTTCAGCATGCCCAATAGAATCATCATAGATTTGGGTTCTCCCTTCATAGCTACAGAATTCAAAAGTTGGGCACAGGATTGTGGCTTCAGTATAGATTACGCATCAGTTGCACATCCAGAAGCCAACGGACAGGTAGAAAGGGCTAATGGACTCATACTAACCGGATTAAAACCAAAATTGTATGAAGAACTAGTAGACTATGAGTCAAAATGGATCGAAGAATTACCCAAAGTTGTATGGGGGCTACGGACTCAAATAAGCAGAGCCACCGGATACTCACCCTTCTTCCTGGTGTATGGATCAGAAGCCGTACTACCCGTAGACCTGATATGGACGTCACCAAGGATAGAACAATACGATGAAGGAGAAGCAGAACACACCCAAAGATTAGAACTCGACAGCACAAAAGAAGTCAGAGTAAACGCTACCCTGCAATCAGTGAAATACCTCCAAGGACTAAGGCGCCACTACAACAAGAATACTCAGTCTCGATCATTACAAGTCGGAGACTTGGCACTAAGAAGAATACAAAAAACCGATGGACGCCACAAACTACTCAGTCCATGGGAAGGTCCTTTTATCATCACAAAAGTCATTGGACCAGGCACATACAAGCTCATAACTAAAGATGGAAAAGAAGTCAACAATACATGGCACATCAGTCAGCTATGGAGATTCTACGCATAAAAATAACTCAAGGGAGAATATGTGTACAAGATGCAAGAGATCAACGTTCATGATCAACAAAGATGCCGCAATATATCATTGTAACAGATCAATATTCATGATCAATAAAGATGATTATCTCTCGACAAACATACGTCTCATGGCTCTATCCGAGTTACTTCTTAAATGCAAAATGGCTAAAAATACGCCTGAGCATCCCGGCCGAGAGCAAAATAGTTGAAAAGACACTTGAGCCCGCCGATGAGGGTAGCCAACAAGCTAACACCCGAAATAAAATGCAAAATGGCTGAAAAGACGCCTGAGCATCCCGACCGAGAGCAAAATAGTTGAAAAGACACTTGAGCCTGCCGATGAGGGTAGCTAACAAGCTAACACCCGAAATAAAATGCAAAATGGCTGAAAAGATGCCTGAGCATCCCGGGCGAGAGCAAAATAGTTGAAAAGACACTTGAGCCCACCGATGAGGGTAGCTAACAAGCTAACACCCGAAATAAAATGTAAAATGGCTGAAAAGACGCCTGAGCATCCTGGCCGAGAGCAAAATAGTTGAAAAGACACTTGAGCTCGCCGATGAGGGTAGCTAACAAGCTAACACCCAAAATAAAATGCAAAATGGCTAAAAAGACGCCTGAGCATCCCGGCCGAGAGCAAAATAGTTGAAAAAACACTTGAGCCCGCCGATGAGGGTAGCTAACAAGCTAACACCCGAAATAATATCAAAACGACTGAAACTAAGCCTGGGCATAGACCAGAGCAATATCAAAAGCAGGACCCTCCAGCTACTTGTACCAAATAGCAAGAGGCTCGGGGGCTACACTAGAGATACCCAAGAACGCAAAGATCTACATATAACGAGTTGTTTACAACTCGACGGATCAAGAAAGGTCGTCAACACAAATATCTACATATAACGAGTTGTTTACAACTCGACGGATCAAGAAAGGTCATCAACACAAATATCTACATATAACGAGTTGTTTACAACTCAACGGATCAAGAAAGGTCATCAACACAAAGATCTACATACAACGAGTTGTTTACTGGGCACAAGAGAAGGCCAGACAAGCACTCGACAGATCAAGAAGGTCAACACAAGTTGTTTACTTAAACAGAAAGGTACTCGATAAATCATCCGAGGAATAGGTAGGGCATTCAGACAAAGAAGACATCAACCAAAAAGACCTTCATTCAATAAAGAAGTATAATGTCATATTACAAGGCACGGGCAGAAAAGTCAAATACATCAAGCCTCATTGTCAGGAGAAGGGAGAACGATATTAAGATTATCTACTATCCTACTAGCTAAGTCTTCAACTTCAGGCTCCATCCTCTCAACAGCATCGATGTATTCTTGACTATCAATTTCCTCTACTATTTTGGACAAAGGAGCCGCTGGAGCAAGAACCCGGACTTGGGCCAGAACATTCTTGGTACACAGTTGAGCGCACCTCTTCACAAACTCTTGGAAACAAGTTGGAATTTGAGGGATCAACTAAGCCCAAGATTGCCTGTCATCTGCTGGCGTTAGAAGAACGTCGGCTACTGAATGAAAGGATTTCCACAAAGCCTTCCAGTTTTCAGTAGCCGTCGCCAACCTACCAGACAAGTCTTCAATGGTTTTCTAGGCCTACACAAGATCTCTATCAGCTCCATGCCTAATCAACTTAGCAAGTTCAAGTTCCTCTTCAGCATGAGTAATTACCTCCTTAGCCTTGTTGTGACTTGTACGAATAAGAGTCTTCATTTCTTCAACGCCCTCCAAGAGCTTCTTTTTTTCAACCCAAAGAGCTGAACGAAGCAACAGACAACAAGTCAGCAGAAAGGAAAGTTTGAATACAAAAAGAAACAAAAATAACTCTCAATACCATTGCACTCCTTCTTCACGGCCTCCAAGTCCTTCACGGCCTCCGAGTTCTTTCGAGCCTCCTGAAGAGCGGCATCCCTCTGCTTCTCGATTTCAACAACCTAGGCACAAAGAGATTTTTCTTCATCCTAATGCGTTTGACGCTCAGCCTCCATCTTGGCCTGGAGGAGATCAAGATCAGCTTTCAGGGTGCTCACTTCTGAAGACAACTTTTTCTCATTTTTAGACAAGAAAAAGATGCCGGTATGATCATGAGAGAAGGACTGAGCAAAAAGATACAAAGAAAAATGAAGAATAAGGACCAAAGAAAAGTGAACATCCAAAGAAGGAATGATGAAAAAGCTTACCTGGAGCTTTTCTCCAAAAGAAGTCGCAAGGGACGACAAGTTTCCCCAGGCAGTAGTTAATTCCGATAGCCGATGAGTGGCATCAAATTGCTGCACCACATCATCGGCAAAAGGAGGACTGCCAGAGGCAAGAGAAGGAGAAGGAGAGGACAGCCGAGGCGAAGAAGGAACGACCAGAGCGACCTCCTGGGAAGCCGAGGCTAATTCCTCAGAAGGACCCGACGCAATGGCCACGGTCACCTCTGGGGCGGCCAAGTCTGCAGTGGCACCATCACCAGAAAGCTTCGTAGCCTCCACAGCAACTTCACCAATAGTGCACTATGAGTCCTAAGGCTCAGTACTTGGTGGCACGATGGAGGGCTGAGAAGAAGTCGACGAAGAAGCGAGAGAAGACGAAGGACTAAAAATTGATAAAAGAAATCACCGATGAGAACTAGAAAAAAGGAGAACAAAAGCAAAAAGATGAAGCCAGAATCTACTCACCCAGCCACCTTCTTCCTTGCAAAGCTAAAAGAAGACCTCATAGGGGGACCACGGTGGCAAAAACGTCCCCGCCACTTGGCGATAGGAGCGGTATAGCAGATACCGGAGCCCCAGAAGAAGCCGGGGCTAGAGCCGTGGAAGAACTTGGCACCAGAGGTGCGGAAGAACTCGGTACCAAGGCTACAAAAGAACTCAACACCGAAGCTTCAGAAGAAGCCGGCACGGGAGCCTTAGAAGAACTCGTACCCGACGTCCGGTTACTTCAAAAAGATCAAGACTAAAAGTCAAGATAAAGAGGAGAAATTCAATGGAAGGGGAATATAAAAACAATTCACCGCTGCATGATGAGGGGTACTTCATCATCCTCTTCCCCCTTGGTCTCAACCAAGGCCACCAGAGCACCCGCTGAAAAAAGAATAAAAGTACCTGGTTCAAGATAAAAACAAGAAAACAAAGGGACAGAGAGTATTAAATATGCTCACCTAAGAGCATGCTAGCTACAACTAGAGTACCTGGAGGAGTACTTGGCTTGCGAGACTTCTTGGAAGCAGGTAGGCCAGGCGAAGACCCATCTGTTCGCCCCCTCTTTAGGACACTACGAGGACCATGGGGGACAAGACGAGGAACATATTCTTCATATACATCAACAAATCTAGAAGAAACTCCAGGAAGCGCTGTGGAGATTGGGAACTTACTGGTTGCGGAAGCTCCAGCAAGTTTCTCCCCAGTTTTTGCCACGATAGGGAGAACATCAAGAGGGATCGGGTCAATAAAGTTGCACCCAAACTCCTACGAAAAAGAATAAAACAACAAGATAGGGAAAAGTTAAACAAAAATGGATATAGCAAGAGTACATAAAGTACCTAAACAAAGAGATAAACAACTTACAGCTAGAGGTGGGTTGTTGGTAGAGAACTCGGAGACAGTAAGTGGGACAATGCTTGCTCTTTTCAGCATCTTCTGGAGACACTCGAGTACCTCCTCATCGGTCAGCTGAAGAGCTGGGACCATGCGTGAAGGACCCTCAGCCCTAGAGTACTCGAAGCCAAGGTGCTCCCGCTCCTTCAAAGGCTAAACTCGGTGACGAAGGAAACTCGAGACAATACCGAAACCGGTTAAACCCTGCTGTTTTAGCATACTAATCCTATCAAGGAATGACTGGATTGCCTGGACCTCAGTGGGTGACACAGGGTTCTTATCCCATCGGTCATTAACCACGGGACCAGATCTAGAGTGGACAACAAGGGAAGGGATCAGATTAGCGGCATAAAACCAGTTGGCATGCCAATCTCTTATAGAATCGACCAGGTCATAGTCAAAGAACTTGCTCTTAAGACCCTGGCGAAATTGAATCCCGCAACCACCAAGAATGCTGGTTTCTTTACGGCGGGGTTGGGGTTTCAGGTGAAAAAAGTAACGAAACAGAGAAAGAGAAGGAGAATTCCAAGGAAAGCTTCGCAAAGATGAACAAAGACAGAAAGGTGAAGAACTACATTAGGAGCAAGATGGTTCAAGCAAATCCCAAAATAGCTGAGAAATTAATGAAGAAAAGCAGAGGCGGGAAGGCAAAGTCCAGCGTGAATGAAAGAGACAAAAAGAACGATCTCACTAGGACCTGGAGCAGGAACCCAATGCTCGCCTAGAACTCTCCATTCAGCAAAAGCCTTGCACTGGATCAAGCCATCGCTGACAAGCTCGCGAAGCTACTCTTCGATGGTTGTCGGAGTCGGCCAAGACTTTTGGGCGGCCCTCATGGCAACAAACTCCTGATTCTTGATCACAGAGAGTGACGACTCCTCGTCCATGAAAGAAGACTGGGACTTACTTGCGGTTTTCTTCTTACCCATGTACTAACGGAGGCAAAAAGCAATTAGGGGAAAAGAAAGCCTAGATGACGGCACTAAAGACGGCGGTGGCAATGGCGATGGCAGATGACTGAGGGCTAGGGTTTGAAGGCAAGAGAAAGGCAGTAAAGAAAAAGAAGATGAAGGGTCTTTAAATAGATTTTATAGTGTTAAAAGCAGCCCACCAGGCTTGTTAAAGCACCGTGTGAGAACGCAACGGTCCATTTACCGACACAGCTAAAATGACGGATGGCACAAATCCACACAATGGTACAATTCAACGGGTAGATTTCAGACTTATCCATCCAGCACTACTGTGAAGCTATCAGATAACTACAAGAACAACCCGTCAACAAAGAAGAAAAGATGGGCAACTTCACAAGGAACATAAGACCTCCGTTCTTATGAAAAGAACCCAGGAATATCATGAGCAACCAGAACTACAGCAGAAAAGTAAATAACAACTTAGAAGACAAAGATTCTTTCCATTACAAGCGACTTCAAAAATAGAAGATTACAAATCTTACAAAACCCAACGTACTTAGTACCACGAAAAGCAAAGTAGCAAAGAAGAACACGGACATGGCTAGGCTCTGGAACGACTACGTGTCCCAAATTGCTACTCGGAAGGACAAACCGCCATCGGCTACACTGTTTTCTTCAAAGGACGGACATAGTGCATCCAAGGTGGAAATCAGCAGCACGGTAGGACAACATGGAGCAGAGAAGGCCGGCAGGCATCTGTCTACCCAAGACCGATGTGATGCTAGATATGGTGTTGAT